>NW_027441299.1:0-18813 GCF_949628215.1 Phalacrocorax aristotelis | reverse complement strand
TCCCCAAATTAAGTGAATAAAAAGGGGTTTTGGAGGCACCGCGGCTCCCGATAACCAGCGCCGCCGTCGGAAGAGGAGTTTTCTTTGCAAAAAAGGCTTTTTTGGGCAGCAGGGAATAGAGAAACACGCGTTTTTTGCCGCTATATCTTTAACCTCGGAGGAGCCGGGGAGAAGAAAGGCGACGTCGAAGCCCCAAAACCGGGCATTACACCCCAAAAAGTCATCAAACCTCAACCGGGAGCCTCGATCTCGCCGCCCGCTCGTTAGGCTGCGTTTAATTAAGCCTTTCAGGTATTGATTTAACGTCCCCTGCCAGCAGGCGCGATCCGAGCCGGCTTGCGGCGTAATTAGCGGGGATTAGGCGAGCGCCGGGCAGGAGAGGAGCCTCGGCCGCCGCGTCGGGGTAGGTTAATGCCGAACGCAGACGGATTTAATGCCTGTCCGTCTGTCCGTCCGGCGGCGGGGAGAGCAAAGCGGGGCTGGGAAAGCAGGAGGAGGCCGAGGGAGGCGAGGGCTGCTTCGGGCGCGTTCTCGTGCCGCACCCCACGCACAGGCTGGACCTCGAGGGGCGAAATCCCGCCCGTCGCGGGAGAAGGTCGGGCTCAGGATGTGCTGAGGAACCCCAACGGGGGCAAGTCTCCGCCTTCCAGGAGCTTTTGAGGAACCCCAACGGGGGCAAGTCTCCGCCTTCCAGGAGCTTTTGAGGAACCCCAACGGGGGCAAGTCTCCGCCTTCTAGGAGCTTTTGAGGAACCCCAACGGGGGCAAGTCTCCGCCTTCCAGGAGCTTTTGAGGAGCCCCAACGGGGACAAGTCTCCGCCTTCCAGGAGCTTTTGAGGAGCCCCAACGGGGACAAGTCTCCGCCTTCCAGGAGCTTTTGAGGAGCCCCAACGGGGACAAGTCTCCGCCTTCCAGGAGCTTTTGAGGAACCCCAACGGGGGCAAGTCTTCCTATTTCAAGATTTTCTGAGGAATCTCAACAGAGACACGTCTCCTTCTTCCAAGGCACACTGAGGAACCTCCATGGAAACAATTCCTCGTATTCCAAGACGTCCTGCAGAACTTCAACAGAGTCGAGTCTCCGTCCTCTAAGATCTGAGGAACCTCAACGCTACAAGTCTCCAACTTCTAAGACCTCCTGAGGAACCTCAACGGAGACAAGTCTCCGTATTCCAAGAGCTTTTGAGGAACCTCAACAGAGACAAATCTCCATCTTCGGAGGCGTCGTGGGGAACCTCCGCAGGCGCCTGGGGCGCGCCTGGCTGGCGAGCGGCCGCCGGCGCTGCTCCTCAGGGGTCACCATATCGATCCTCCGCTTGGAGGCAGGATTTGAAGGCGCCGTTGCTGGTGACGCCCAAGCGGGAGGCGCCGATGACCCTCCGGAGGGACAAGAGGGATCCGGATGGATCGGGGGATGGGGCAACGCCCCTCACTTTGCCCCTCGGACTCGATTGAAGGAAGATATTTGTTACGTTGAGACGAGTTTTAGCAGGGCTTGTCGTGATAGGACGCAACGGGGATGGTTTTAAGCTAAAAAAGGGAGATTTGGACTCAATTTAGGGAAGAAATCTGTTAGGAAGAGGCTTTTTATCAGGGCTTGTCGCGATAGGACGCAACGGGGATGGTTTTAAGCTAAAAAAGGGAGATTTGGTCTCGATTTAACGAAGAAATTTGTTATGTTGAGGATTTTTATCAGGGGTTATCATGATAGGACATGACAGGGATGTTTTTGAGCTAAAAAGGGGAGATTTGGTCTCGATTTAAGGAAGAAATTTACTACGTTGATGCTTTTTATCAGGACTTGTCGCGATAGGACGTGGCGGGAATGGTTTTAAGCTAAAAAGGGGAGATTTGGATTAGATTTAAGGAAGAAATTTATGTGGAGGGCGGGAAGAGGATTTTTAGCAGGCCTTGTTTCAATGGGACACATCGGGGACGGTTTTAAGCTAAAAAAGAGGAGATCTGGTCTCGATTTAAGGAATAAATTTGTTACGTTGAGGCTTTTTATCAAGGCTTGTCATGATGGGATGCGGCAGGAATGGTTTTAGAGCTAAAAGGGGGAGATTTGGACTAGGTTTAAGGAAGAAAATTTTTACGTTGAGGGCAGGAGAGATTTTTTTTATCAGGGCTTGTCACCATGGGATGTGACGGGAATGGTTTTAAGCTAAAAAGGGGAGATTTGGACTCAGTTTAAGTAAGAAATTTGCTACGCTGAGGTGTTTTATCAGGGCTTGTCGCGTTAGGACATGGTGGGATGGTTTAAGCTAAAAAAGGGGAGATTTGGACTCAATTTAAGGAAAAAAAATTGTTATGTTGAGGGTGGGAAGAGGTGTTTTAGCAGGGCTTGTCTGAAGGGGACGCGGCGGGGATGGTTTTAAGCTAAAAAGGGGAGATTTGGACTCAATTTAAGGAAGAAATTTACTACGTTGAGGCTTTTTATCGGGGCTTGTCGCGATAGGACGCCGCAGGGATGGTTTTAAGCTAAAAAGGGGAGATTTGGACTCACTCAATTTAAGGAAGAAATTTACTACGTTGAGGCTTTTTATCAGGGGTTGTTGTGATAGGACGCCGCGGGGATGGTTTTAAGCTAAAAAGGGGAGATTTGGACTCAATTTAAGGAAGAAATTTACTACGTTGAGGCTTTTTATCGGGGCTTGTCGCGATAGGATGCCGCGGGGATGGTTTTAAGCTAAAAAGGGGAGATTTGGACTCAATTTAAGGAAGAAATTTACTACGTTGAGGCTTTTTATCAGGGGTTGTCGTGATAGGACGCCGCGGGGATGGTTTTAAGCTAAAAAGGGGAGATTTGGACTAGGTTTAAGGATTAAATCTGTTACGTTGAGGGCCGGGAGAGGCGGGAGCAGGTTGGCCGGCGGGGTGGTGGGTGCCCCGTGCCTGGAAGGGTTCAGGGTCGCGTTGGACGGGGCTCTGAGCCGCGCGATCCGGGCGCCCGCGGACTTTTTAACGGCGAAACCCCATTCCTACAGAGCCCCCGTTGCCAGATTTCCCCATTTCCGTCCCCCCCCCCCCCCCCCAAAATAACGCCGCGGCGTTCCCGCTAACCCTCTGCTCTCCTCCCCTCCGCTGCAGGATGGCCGGGGAGACGCGGCAGCGCCCGGCGTGAGGCACCGACCGCCGCCGTCGAGGGAAACCATGCGTCAGCAGCGCGGCGAGGCCGGACGTCGCCGGGTTTCGCTCGCCGGCAGCCGGACGGTGGCGCCCGAGGCCGTCCCGACGCGACGGCAATGAACGTCCCCCTGGCGCGGTTCGGCTCCGTCGCCGGATCATGAGCTCCCACCGTCCCCCGCGGCACGACGGCGCCGACGCCGAGGCTTGCCCGCCGGTTTTTTGGCCGCAAAATGGCAGCGTGGCGACGGCGGCGGGGGGAGAAACCCCTCGCCCGGTTCCCGTCACGCCCGCCGTGCCTAAAATGGGGGTGCGCGCCCGGATCGCCGACTGGCCCCCCAAAAGAGACGCCGCCAAGGATCCCCCGGCTGGCACCAGCCCGTGCCGGGAGGCGGCGAACAACCGGGACGCCGCTTGCTGCCGGGGTTTTACCGGCGGTCAGCAACCCCTCGCCGGAGTTTCGGGTTTTAAAGCCCTTCACCGCTTGGCGCGGCGACGATCCAAAGACGTGGAATTTCAGGAGGGTTGGCCCCGTTCCCCGGCGAGGGGGTTGGCGCCGCTGCGACACCGGAGCAGCAGCGAGGTGACGTTAAGCGAATGCGATCCGGAAGAGCCGGCGGAACCGCGGGGGACCAAACTTGGAGGAAACGCCGGGCTCTTCCGCGAGTACGGCAGCACCTCCTCCATCGACGTGCAGGGCATCTCGGAGCAAAGCTTTTTCGATATGCTCAATGAATTTCGGACCAAGAAGCCCGATCGACGAGCCGCGACGCCCGAACGGCTCGGGGAAGCCGGATTTCCTCCGGGATCGTATCCCGGGATCAAAACTGAGGGTAGAAACGGATCCCGGGAGGAGCCGTTGGCTCAATCCAAGGAGAAACCCCGCAGGAGGTGTCCCAAAGGCGACGCCGGCGGCGAATCCATCTTCAAGAAGCTTCGGAGCGGCCGAACCGAGGGGGAGCCGGAGGAACCGCGGACGCCGGAGCCGGGGAAAGCCTGGGTGTGTCAGAAAAGCTTCGCCCACTACGACGTGCAGAGCATGCTCTTCGACCTCAACGCCGTGGCCGTCAACCGAGCCGTGGTCGCCCAACGCCGAAACACCACCACGGGAGCCTCGGCGGCTTCGGCCGCCACCGTTCGGGCCGGAGCTTTGGGAGGAGCGGATCCGGCGTTCGCCAGCACCGAGGATCTCAACTCTAAGGAGAATTTAGAGCACGACGTGGGGGATAACACCAGCAACGAGCTCCTCCTCAGCTGCCCCCACTTCCGTAACGAGATCGGCGGCGGCGGCGAGCGTAACGTCAGCTTTTCCAAAGCTTCTGGGGGATCCCTGGCGATCCCGACGGCCGAGGGGGGTTTCCCGGAGCCCCCCCTCCACCTACGGCCCACCAACGCCGGCGTCTCGGTGCTGGAGATCCCCAAGGAGCTGCAGAGAAACCCCAACCGCCTCAAACACTACAGCGTCGAGCACGTGGACCTCGGCGCTCGCTACTACCGCGATCATTTCCACGGCAAAGGTTGGGGCGGAGGGGGCTCCAGCGATGGGTTTTTTGGGGATGGGGATGGGGGGGATCTGTGGGTTCTCCCCACCGTCGCGAGATGCCGCTGCCTGCGCTCGAGGCGCTCGGAGGGGAGTGGGGGCCACAGGTTGTTCTTAAACCTGCCCCCCCCCCCGCCCTAAAATCCATCCTCGGAAGCAGGGGGAGGGTTGGAGTGGCTCCGGGTACACCCGTCCACGGTACAGGGTTGGGGTGCTGGGTGAGGGTGCGGGTGAACCCACACCCCCCCCCCCCAAACTCTTCCCCATCCCCCTCTCCATCCTCATTTCTCGGCAGAGCATTCAAACTACTTTGGAGTGGACGAAAAGCTGGGCCCGGTGGCCGTCAGCATCAAACGGGAAAAGCTGGAGGATCACAAGGACCACGGCCCCCAGTACCAGTATAGGATCATCTTCCGAACCAGCGAGGTGCGTTGCTGGGAGGAGAGGGACAAAAACCAGTTTGCAAAGCGGGAAGGCGGGTATCTCTTCGCTTCACCGTCGCGCTCTCCCACCCCTCCCCGCAGCTCCTCACCCTGCGCGGTTCCATCCTGGAAGACGCCACCCCCACCGCCACCAAACACGGGACGGTGCGGGGTCTCCCCCTGAAAGACGCTCTGGAATACGTCGTTCCCGAGCTCAACATCCACTGCCTCCGCTTGGCCCTCAGCACCCCCAAAGTCACCGAGCAGCTCCTCAAGCTGGACGAACAAGGGGTGAGCCTTGAGGGAACGCCAGCGGGGCGGTTGGCGGCGGGGCGCGGGGTGTGGTTAAACCCCCTCCTTTCTCCTCCCTTTTCCTCGCTTTTCCGCAGCTCTGCCGGCGGCACAAGGTGGGAATTCTCTACTGCAAAGCCGGGCAGAGCTCGGAGGAGGAGATGTACAACAACGAAGCCGCCGGACCCGCCTTTGAGGAATTCCTCTCCCTCCTGGGCGAGAAGGTTTGCCTGAAAGCCTTCAGCAAATACGCGGCCCAGCTGGACACCAAGAGTGAGTTGCCACGGGGGCTCGGGGCCGGGTGGAGGGGGGGGCCACCCACCCGCTCACCCACCCGTTTCACCCCCTCCCCGCCACCGCAGCCGACTCCACGGGCACCCACTCGCTCTACACCACGTACCAGGACTACGAAATCATGTTCCACGTCTCCACCATGCTTCCCTACACCCCCAACAACCGGCAGCAGGTGATTCCCTCCCCGATCCCGGCTCCCCGCGAGGGATTTGGGCTTCTTCCTCCCCCTTCCCCGCGTTTGGGAAGGATCCGTCCCTCCGGCATCCGACCCTTTTCCCCTCGCGTTATCGCTCCCAGCTGCTGAGGAAGAGGCACATAGGGAACGACATCGTCACCATCATCTTCCAAGAACCCGGAGCTTTACCCTTCACCCCCCAAAACGTCCGTTCCCATTTCCAACACGTTTTCATCATCGTCCGAGCCCACAATCCCTGCACCGACAACGTCTGCTATAGGTGAGCGCGGCCGGCTCCGAGGGGGCTCCGCATCCGCGCCTCGGGCGGGACAGGGCGTCTCCCGGCCTCCGCAGGGGATCGGGACTGGGAGTGGGGACTGGGAAGGGAATCAGCACGGAAGGGGGCTGGGATTGGGTCTGGGAATGGGGCTGGGAAGGGAATCGGCACGGGAATGGGAGCGGGGAAGGGGCGGGGAAGGGACTGGGGAAGGGAATTGGCACAGGAATGGGAGTGGGAAGGGGCCTGGGAATGGGACTGGGAAGGGAATCGGCACGGGAGTGGGAGCGGGAAGGGGCGGGGAAGGGGACCGGGAAGGGAATTGGCACGGGAATGGGAGCGGGAAGGGGCCTGGGAATGGGACTGGGAAGGAGAAGGGGACTGGGAAGGGAATTGGCACAGGAATGGGAGCGGGAAGGGGGCTGGGAATGGGACTGGGAAGGAGAAGGGGACTGGAAGGGAATTGGCACAGGAATGGGAGCGGGAAGGGGGCTGGGAAGGGGACTGGGAAGGGGAAGGGGACTGGGAAGGGAATTGGCACAGGAGTGGGAATGGGAAGGGAAAGGGGCTGGGACTGGGAAGGGGACTGGGAATGGGGCTGGGAAGGGAATCAGCGCAGGAATGGGAGCAGGAAGGGGGCTGGGAGTGGGACTGGGAAGGGAATTGGAGCGGGAATGGGAATAGCTGTGGGAATGGGGAAGGGAAAGGGGAGGAGACAGAATAGGCTGGCTCCTGCCTGGCCCCTCGGGGCTGCCCCAGCGCTGAGGCTCCTGGGGGAGGGTCTCACCCCAAACCTGCGGGCACGGGGCACCCACCGCCCTCCCGAGAGCCGCTGCCGGGCTCCGGCCGTCCTCTGGGTGCAGAAATGCTCCCTCGCCTCTGCTCGGAGCCCGCGCTCACTCTCCGAGAGACGGGACCCCCGGGGCGAGGCGATTCCACGCGGTCCCGCGCTCGCGTCCCGACACCCCCTAAAGATGAGCTGCCGGCGGGGCCCAGGTGGGCGACGGCTCGTGCCGGGAGCAGCGGGACCGGGCAGCCGTCACCCCCGCCCAGACCCCGCACCTCGAACTCTGTGGGTGGTTTTGGGCCCCCCCCGAGAAGGGTTTTGAGGTGGCGAAGGCGGGTGAAGGGTCTGGAGAACGAGTCCCGTGGGGGAAACGCGCCGGGGAGGTTTAGCTTCGCTGCCAGGAGGAACTCCGTCACCCGGAGGGGCGGTGGGGGTCGGAACGGGCCGTCCTCGGAGGGACTGACGAGACACGGAGGGTCTCGGGGCCGCGCTTTAGCGCCGAGCTCGGCAGCCTCGCCTCAACCTCGATGACCCCCGAGGACTTCTCCAACCACGCGATTTCCCCGATCCCATCGACGCCGAACGACCTTAACCTCTCCCCTCTTCTCCGTCCCCCCCAAGCGTGGCCGTCACGAGGTCCAAAGACGTCCCACCCTTCGGTCCCCCCATCCCCAGCGGCGTCACCTTCCGCAAATCCGACGTCTTCCGAGATTTCTTGCTGGCCAAGGCCATCAACGCAGAGAACGCCGCTCACAAATCCGATAAATTCCACACCATGGCCACGCGAACCCGGCAGGAATACCTGAAGGATCTGGCCGAAAACTGCGTCACCAACACCCCCATCGATTCCGCCGGGAAGTTTAACCTCATCTCTTTGGCTTCCAAGAAGAAGGAAAAGACGAAAGCCCGAGCCGGGGCGGAACAACACAGCGCCGGAGCCATCGCCTGGCGAGTTTCCGCTCAGGATTTCGCCCGGGGAGCCGAGATCGCGTGCGCTTTGGGTATCTCCAACGAATTCGTCGTCCTCCTCGACCTCGGCGCCAAGGAAGTGGTTTTTAACTGTTTTTGCGGCGACGTCATCGGTTGGACCGCCGATTCTTCCACCGTCAAGATATTCTACGGGCGAGGGGATCACGTTTTCATCCGGGCGGCCGAGGGGGGCCCCGAGGATATCAAGGAGATCGTGCAAAGGTTGAAGGTGAGCCTTCAAAAAATCCTTTAGAGCCTCGATATCCTTCCCGAATTATTTGTGTAGGTCCTACTTAAAACGTAGAGGTTTGGGGTGTTTTCCCGCGCAGAGGAGATCTGGGCTGTGGGGAAATACCGGCTCCGCGACGAGGCGGGGGGGGTTTGAGGGGAACGAGGAGGTTTTGCCGCCGTCCCTCCTATTGTTTTTTCTTCCCCGGCGATCCCAGGTGATGACGGACGGCTGCGAGACGGTGGACATGACCTTGAGGAGAAACGGTTTGGGTCAGTTGGGTTTCCACGTCAAGTACGACGGCACGGTGGCCGAGGTGGAGGATTACGGCTTCGCTTGGCAAGCGGGTTTACGGCAGGGCAGCCGGCTGGTGGAGATCTGCAAGGTGGCGGTGGTGACGCTGAGCCACGACCAGATGATCGACCTCCTCCGTACCTCCGTCACGGTCAAGGTCGTCATCATCCCGCCCCACGAGGACGGAGCCCCTCGCAGGTAATGGCGCTGCAGGGGAGGGGGGGGGGTTGCAGGGGGGCGGGGGGGGGGGGTTTGGGGGCGCTGCCGTCCTCTCCGCGTTCCCACAAAGCTTTTTTGGGGGGTTAAATTCGCCCCCGAGGAGCTGGGGGGTGGGGGGTGGGGGGCGTCATTGCATAAGGCCACGCAGCAGCGGCCTGGCATCGGATTGGGGGAATTTGGGGTGCGGGTGGGGGGTGGACAGAGGATGGGCGCCCCTGGGATCCCCCTCCAGTGTCCTGGGACCCCCCCCCTTCCCCATCCTCACCCCTCTCCCTCAGATATCAGGGTGATTGGGGTCCCCCATCCCTCCCTGTCCCCAGTCCCTGAGGGCTGTTGGGATTATCGGGGTCCCCGGCCATGCCGGGCTCTTGGGGATAACGGGGGGCTCTGTCCCTGTCCCTGCCCACCTGGGGTTACTGGGGGGTTACTGGGATGCCTGTCCCCCTCTGTCCCCATCGCTCTGGGGGGTTATTGGGGTCCCTGTCCCCATTCCCTCTGGCTCTGGGGGTCCCAGGTGTCCCCAAATTTCCAAGTCTATGGGGTGACCAGGCCCCACCAGCTGTGGCTGTGGGTGCCCCCTGTCCCCTACCCCCGTGGCAGTGGGGTCTCCCGTGGCTGTGGGGTGCCCCTGTCCCCCCACCCCCGTGGCTGCAGGTCCCCCATGTTCAGGGGTGCCCCCAGCCCCCCCCAATATTCCATGGGTCCCCATGTCTGTGGGGTGCCCCCCATGTCCATGGGGTCCCCTGTCCCCCCACCCCCATGTCTGTGAGTCCCCCATGTCCGTGGGGTGCCCCCAGCCCCCCCAATATTCCATGGGTCCCCATGTCTGTGGGGTGCTCCCCATGTCTGTGGGGTGCCCCCCATGTCTGTGGGGTCCCCTGTCCCCCCACCCCCATGTCTGTGAGTCCCCCATGTCCATGGGGTGCCCCCAGCCCCCCCCAATATTCCGTGGGTCCCCATGTCTGTGGGTTGCCCCCTGTGTCCATGGGGTCCCCCATCCCCCCACCCCCATGTCTGAGGGGTCCCCAGTGTCTGTAGGGTGCCCCCATCCCCCACCCCCATGTCCATGGGTCCCCCATGTCTGTGGGGTGCCCCCAGCCCTCCCCAATATTCCATGGGTCCCCAAGGCCGTGGGTCCCCTGTGACCGTGGGGTGCCCCCATCCCCCCCACCCCCAATATTCTGTGGGGTCCCCCTGTCCCCCCACCCCCATGTCTGTAAGGTTCCCTGTCCCCCAACCCTCCATGTCCATAGGGTCCCCTGTGTCCGTGGGGTGACCCCCGTCCCACCGTAGCTGTGGGGTCCCCCATGTCTGTGGGGTTCCCCCTGTCCCCCAACCCCCGTGTCCATGGGGTCCCCCATGTCTGTGGGGTTCCCCCTGTCCCCCAACCCATGTCCATGGGGTCCCCACCCCTGTGGCTGTGGGGTTTCCCCTGTCCCCTAACCCCTGTGTCCGTGGGGTTCCCCCTGAACCCCGTGTCCATGGGGTTCCCCCACCCCCCCCATATCCGTGGGTCCCCCATCCCCCCACCCCCAGCTGCGGGGTGCCCCCATCCCCGGCACAGGGTGCCAAAGCCTAATTAAAGCTAATTAATGATGGGGGGGGGGACACACGGACCTCCAGGCTTTGGAGAACATCCCCCTCCTGCCGCAGGGTTCCTTCCTTGGACAAAGCCGGCGCCAAACCCACCCCCCACCCCAGATATTTGGGGGGGGGAAAGGGGGGACCAGGGCGGGGTATTTTTATCACCCCCGTGCGCGGTGACGTCCCGGCGCCGGGCAGGGGGAAGCGACACCCACCGCTCCTATTAATTAATCGTTAAATAGTAATTAAATAAGGGGGGGGGGGGGGGAGGATGTCACGGGGGGTGGGGGACGTCGCGGGGGGCGGAACGACGTCGCTTTGCCGGGAGGGTTTTCGGTTCGAGCCGTGCCGGCGGTACCGACCGGCCGCCGGTTCCGCAGGGGATGGGCCGAATCCTTGGAGATCAACGCCGTCGACGCGAAAGAACCGGAGACTTTCCAATGCGGTTATCGCCCGCCGTACCGGAGCAACGCCGGCTGGCAGTGGAGCGGACCGGCATCGCATAACGCCCCCCCGCCGACGAAACGCGCCGAACAACCGTCGCTCGGTCACGGGCAAACAGTCGTACGAGGCGGGAAACAACCCGCCGTGCCGTACCGCGAACCGCAACCGCCGCACGGCAAGAGGTGAGAACCCCCCGGGGCAAACGCCGCCGCTCCCGCCCCCTCCGCAAACGCCGAGTGCGGGGGAAAACGACAGGATTTGACCCCAAATCCTGCTTATTTTTGCCCCGTTTCCACGGAGCCAGGCCCGTTAGCTTTCCCGAAACCCCTCATCCCGCCTCCTCTTCCTCGCCGGCGGCGGGAGCGGAGAGGGCGCAGCCGTACCGGCAGCCATCGGGGAGCTTCTCCGCGCCGGGTAGCGCCGGGACGGCGTACGCTCGCTATAAACCCTCTCCGGAGAGGTGGGTACGACGCCCGCGGGTGCCATTTGGGGAGAAACACCGTTATTTTGGGGTCAAAACTCAACACCCTGCCCCTCTTTTTGGCAGGTACGTGGCACCGCCGCGGCCGCCGTTGCCCTTCGAGCCGCCCGCCGGCCCCGACGGCGACTCCTCATCGGGGGACTCAGTAGCCACGAGAGCACCATGGAACGGCACAAAACGGGTACGGCGAGCCCGGGGCCGCCGCGTCGTCCCCGCCCCGAGGGGAAGGAAGGGGGGGGTGTGTGTGTGTGTGTGTGTGACTTTTTGGGGTGACACCGGCACATCGGTGGGGGGGCGGGGGGGGGTGTGTCTCGTTACAGAACCCTTGTGGCACGTACCGGCGCAGTCCAGGTTACCGGGGAGCGGCGGCAAACGATGCGGCAGGCAGGAACCCACGGGCAAAGATTCTCCCAACCGACACTCCAAGGTGAGCCCCCGACCCGGCCCTCGGCGGCCTCAAAATCCCCTCCCCCAGTGGGAATATGGGGAAGCCCTTCCCCCCTACCCCCTATTTTTTTTTTTTGGGGGGGGGGGGGGGGAAAGCCCAAATTGGGGTTTTTTTTTGGGGGGGGGGCTATGATTTTCCCACCAGGGCGACGCGCAATACTCGAGCCACTCCAGCAGCAACACGCTCTCCAGCAACGCTTCCAGCAACCACAGCGACGAGCGGTGGTTCGACGTCCCCGAACCCGCCGAAACCGAAGCGGATCCTTTTTCCAAAGGCGCTTCCAGCGACAGCGGGATCGAAACCTCCCTTTACGTCGCACCCAAACCCCCCCGACCCCTCCCCCAAAGGGACAAACTCCCCCAAACCCCCTCCTACGTCGCTTTGCGGGACGACGTCGGCGATAAAATGAGGGATCCTTCGCCGACCGGCAGCCAGGGGAAAGGCTACCGCCATAAACCGGGGACCCCCGCGTCTTCGGGGACCCCCGCCGGTAGCCCGGACCCCTTCAAGCAGCCCAGGTGAGCCAGGGCTCCCCTCCCCCCTCCCCGGAAGGTGCTGGACCCCCATATTTTTTGGGGTGGGGGGTGCGTGGCTGTCGATGTTTTCTCTCACGCTGAGCCTCGTTTCTTTCCCGACAGCTCCAATTCGCGCTCGGGCTCGGCCGGCTACAAACCCCCCTCGAGCGAAGCCCCCCGATCCCCCCGTTTTTCATCCCAACTTTCCGCTTCCGTCCCCAAATCCTTCTTCTCCAAGCAAACGGTCAGGAACAAACACCCCAGCGGCTGGAAACGCCCCGAGGAACCCCCAGACCCCAAAAAGTGAGTGCTTTATTGCTGCGGGTCCTTGGAGGACTCAAAAAACCCCCCAAAACACCCCTCGGTGGTATCTTGGGGGGGGGTCCCGGTGCGTTTTCACCCCGTTATTCCCCCCACACACACAGCCCCACCCCCCCCCGCAGGCAGGTGGACGCCACCACCAAGAACGTTTTCGGGCAGCCGCGGTTACGGGCGTCGTTACGGGATTTACGTTCCCCCCGTAAAAATTATAAATCCACCATCGAAGACGATCTGAAAAAACTCATTATTATGGATAACACCGCGACGGAGCCGGAGAGAGACGCGGTGAGGCGGCGGAGACGGGGTGGGGGTGTCCGTTTGGGGGGCTCAAAGGGCTCACCCCGCTTTTCCACGCCCTCCCCACCCCCCCTTTTTTATTTTAGTCCCCCCCAAAAGGGCTCCAGAGGACGCTGTCGGACGAAAGCCTGTGCGGCGGGCGCCGGGACGCCGCTTACGCCGTCGGAGCGACGCCCCTCGACGCCGCCGACGGCCTTTTCGGCGGCGTTTATCCCTCCAGCACCCTACCGAGCCGCCGGCAGCACCCCGCCGCCAACGGCAGCCTCCCCGAGAAGAAATGTGAGCGAAAACGATTGGGGGTGAAGGGTGAATTTTTTGGGGGGTTTTGGGGGTGTTTTGTTTTTTTTTTTTTTTTGGAGGGTGGTAGAGCTCATCCCCGTCGCCGTAGCCGTTATCTCCGCCTCGGAGCTGGCGCTGGATAAACCCCCCCTGCGCCGGATCGAGCCCGGGATGATGCCGCTACCGGACACGGCATCCGGCTTGGAATGGGCCAGCCTGGTGAACGCCGCCAAAGCCTACGAAGGTAGGGTTCTTGGGGGTGTCCCGTCCCCGTCCCCCCCAAAAAAATAGCCCCCCCTACCTTAAAACTACACCCCCCCCCCCCCTCTTTTTTTTTTGGCGGGGTGCTGAGGCGGGGGCTGCCTTCGCAGTGCAAAGAGCCGTCTCCCTCTTCTCCCTCACTGACTCGGCGCTGAGCCCCGACCCCCCCGCGCCCCCCGAGAGGCAGCCGGCGCCGCGGGGGGCTCCCCCCCCTCAGGTATGGGGGGTTTCGCGGGGGGGGGTGGGGTCACCCCGTGTTCCTGTCGTTTCCCCCACCCCACCCCCCCTATGGCTGTGGGGGTGTTTTAGGGGGGGTCACCCCGTGCTCCCGTCCCCCCCCTTGGGTGTGGGGGGGCATTTTGGGGGGTCACCCCGTGCTCCCGTCCCCCCCTTGGGTGTGGGGGGGCATTTTGGGGGGTCACCCCGTGCTCCCGTCCCCCCCTTGGGTGTGGGGGGGCATTTTGGGGGGTCACCCCCGTGCTCCCGTCTCCCCCCTTGGGTGTGGGGGGGCATTTTGGGGGGTCACCCCATGCTCCCGTCCCCCCCTTGGGTGTGGGGGGGCATTTTGGGGGGTCACCCCGTGCCTCCCGTCTCCCCCCTTGGGTGTGGGGGGGCATTTTGGGGGGTCACCCCGTGCTCCCGTCCCCCCCTTGGGTGTGGGGGGGGCATTTTGGGGGGTCACCCCCGTGCTCCCGTCCCCCCCCTTGGGTGTGGGGGGCATTTTGGGGGGTCACCCCGTGCTCCCGTCCCCCCCTTGGGTGTGGGGGGGCATTTTGGGGGGTCACCCCGTGCTCCCGTCCCCCCTTCGGGTATGGGGGGGGCATTTTGGGGGTCACCCCGTGCTCCCGTCCCCCCTCGGGTGTGGGGGGGGCATTTTGGGGGGTCACCCCGTGCTCCCGTCCCCCCTTGGGTGTGGGGGGGGCATTTTGGGGGGGTCACCCCGTGCTCCCGTCCCCCCCTCGGGTATGGGGGGGCATTTTGGGGGGTCACCCCGTGCTCCCGTCCCCCCCTCGGGTATGGGGGGGGCATTTTGGGGGTCACCCCGTGCTCCCGTCCCCCCCTTGGGTGTGGGGGGGCATTTTGGGGGTCACCCCGTGCTCCCGTCCCCCCCCTCGGGTGTGGGGAGGCATTTTGGGGGGTCACCCCGTGCTCCCGTCCCCCCCCTTGGGTGTGGGGGGGCATTTTGGGGGGTCGCCCCGTGCTCCCGTCCCCCCCTTGGGTGTGGGGGGGCATTTTGGGGGGTCACCCCGTGCTCCCGTCCCCCCCCTCGGGTGTGGGGGGGCATTTTGGGGGGTCACCCCGTGCTCCCGTCCCCCCCTTGGGTGTGGGGGGGCATTTTGGGGGGTCGCCCCGTGCTCCCGTCCCCCCCTTCGGGTATGGGGGGGGGCATTTTGGGGGTCACCCCGTGCTCCCGTCCCCCCCTTGGGTGTGGGGGGGCATTTTGGGGGGTCGCCCCGTGCTCCCCGTCCCCCCCTTGGGTGTGGGGGGCATTTTGGGGGGTCGCCCCGTGCTCCCGTCCCCCCCTTCGGGTATGGGGGGGCATTTTGGGGGTCACCCCGTGCTCCCGTCCCCCCCTTGGGGTGTGGGGGGGCATTTTGGGGGGGGTCGCCCCGTGCTCCCGTCCCCCCCCTTGGGTGTGGGGGGGCATTTTGGGGGGTCACCCCGTGCTCCCGTCCCCCCCTTGGGTGTGGGGGGGCATTTTGGGGGGTCGCCCCGTGCTCCCGTCCCCCCCTTGGGTGTGGGGGGGGCATTTTGGGGGGTCGCCCCATGCTCCTCTGCCCCACTCACATATTGGGGGTGCATTTGGGGGTGGGGGGGTCACCCCATGCTCCCATCCCCCTCAGGTACAGGGCTGCATTTTGGGCGCTCACCCCGCTCTCCCACCCCCTTCTTTGCTTATGGGGGGCGAAAACACCACCCTGAGCACCCCCTCTCCACCCCGATATATGGGGGGGGGGACATTTTGGGGTCCCGGGGACCCCCCCAACAGCCTCCTTGCGCCCCCCCCCGCAGCCTGTCCCCCCCCTCTGGACCTGCCGGGGAAGGTGTCGCAGCTGGAGGCCATGCTGAAGCAGCTCCACAGCGACCTGCAGAAGGTGAGGGGCTGGTTTTGGGGGGGGGGGGGAGGCCCCCCCAAAGCGAGGCGGGGGTCCTTAGGGGGGGTGTGTGTGTCCCCCTCCCCAGGAGAAGCAGGACAAGGTGGTGCTGCAGGCGGAGGTGGCCAACCTGCGGCAGAACAACCGGCGCCTGCAGGAGGAGTCGCACTCGGGCCGCGCGGCAGCTCCGCCGCTTCGCCCGCATCTTCTCCGCCGCCGCCGACAAGGACGAGCTGTGAGCGAGGGGGGGGCCGCCGGATCCCCCCCTGGGGGCCACCCGGATCCCATCCCCGGGGCTGCCGGATCCCTCCCGGGGGCCACCCGATCCCATCCCCGGGGCTGCCAGATCCCTCCCGGGGGCCACCCGATCCCATCCCCGGGGCTGCCGGATCCTCCCCCACCCCAGGGCTGCCGGATCCCCCCCCGGGGGCCACCCGATCCCCATCCCCGGGGCTGCCGGATCCTCCCCCCACCCCGGGGGCCACCCGATCCCATCCCCGGGGCTGCCGGATCCTCCCCCACCCCGGGGCCACCGGATCCCATCCCCGGGGCTGCCGGATCCTCCCCCACCCCGGGGGCTGCCGGATCCGCCCTGGGGGCCACCCGATCCCATCCCCGGGGCTGCCGGATCCTCCCCCACCCCGGGGGCCACCGGATCCCATCCCCAGGGCTGCCGGATCCCCCCCGGGGGCCACCCGATCCCATCCCCGGGGCTGCTGGATCCTCCCCCACCCCGGGGCCACCCGATCCCATCCCCGGGGCTGCCGGATCCCCCCCTGGGGCCACCGGATCCCATCCCCGGGGCTGCCGGATCCCCCCCCGGGGGCCACCCGATCCCATCCCCGGGGCTGCCGGATCCTCCCCCACCCCGGGGGGCCACCGGATCCCATCCCCGGGGCTGCCGGATCCCCTCTCCCCCACCCCGGGGCCACCGGATCCCATCCCTGGGGCTGCTGGATCCTCCCCCACCCCGGGGCTGCCGGATCCGCCCCGGGGGCCACCCGATCCCATCCCCGGGGCTGCCGGATCCTCCCCCACCCCAGGGCCACCCGATCCCATCCCCGGGGCTGCCGGATCCTCCCCCACCCCGGGGGCCACCCGATCCCATCCCCGGGGCTGCCGGATCCTCCCCCACCCCGGGGGCCACCGGATCCCATCCCCGGGGCTGCCGGATCCTCCCCCCACCCCCGGGGCTGCCGGATCCGCCCCGGGGGCCACCCGATCCCATCCCCGGGGCTGCCGGATCCTCCCCCACCCCAGGGCCACCCGATCCCATCCCCGGGGCTGCCGGATCCCCCCCTGGGGGCCACCCGATCCCATCCCCGGGGCTGCTGGATCCCACCCCTGGAGCCACCGGATTCCCCCCAGGGCTGCTGGATCCTATCCCTGGGGCTGATGAGTCCCCCCTTGGGGCCATGAGATCCCCCCTGGGGCCACCAGATCCGATCCCCCACCCCCCCCGGGGCTACCGCCACCACCCCGGGGCCACCCAACCCCCCCCCAGCCCCGGGCCGAGCGTCCCCATGGGGCCGGGGGCTTCCCTAGGGACCAAAGGGCCTCCATACGGGACCAAAGGCCATCCATAGGGGACTGAGCCTCCGTGCGGGGCCACGAGCGTCGCTGTAAGGCCCGGGAGCCTCCATAGGGGGCCGGGGCCATCCCTATAGGCCCAGGAGACTCCATAGGGGGCCCAGAGCATCTCTGCAAGGACTGGGAGCATCCATAGGGGGCCGGGCCCATCCCTATAGGCCCAGGAGACTCCATAGGGGGTTGGGAGCCTCCAGGTGGGGACTGAGAGCTCCATCTGGGGCCAGAAGCCGCTCTATAGGGCTGAGGGCATCTATAGGGGACCAAGAGGCTCTCTATGGAGTCACGAGCCTCCATATGGGACCGGGAGGATCCATAGGGGACTGAGGCCCTCCATACAGGGCCATGAGCCTCCATAGGGGACTGTGGCCACCCATAGGTGTCTGGGAGCTCCCTGTAGTTCCCCCCATAGGTGGCGGGAGCTCCTATAGGTGCCCCTGTTGGTGCCGGAGAGCCCCCATAGGTGCCCCCATAGGTGCCCAGGAGCTCCCATAGCTGCCGGAGAGCCCCTATAGGTGCCCCTGTTGGTGCTGGAGAGCCCCCATAGGTGCCCCCATAGGTGCCCAGGAGCTCCCATAGCTGCCGGAGAGCCCCTATAGGTGTCCCTGTTGGTGCCGGAGAGCCCCCATAGGTGCCCAGGAGCTCCCATAGCTGCCGGGGTGCCCCCTATAGGTGCCCCTGTTGGTGCCGGGGTGCCCCCATAGGTGCCCAGGAGCTCCCATAGCTGCCGGAGAGCCCCTGTTGGTGCCGGGGTGCCCCCATAGGTGCCCCCATAGGTGCCCAGGAGCTCCCATAGCTGCCGGGGTGCCCCCTATAGGTGCCCCTGTTGGTGCCGGGGAGCCCCTATAGGTGCCGGGGTGCCCCCATAGGTGCCCCCATAGGTGCCTGGGACCCCCCATTGGCGCCTCTATATGGGCGGGAGCAAGGGGCCGGGGCGGGGGGTTTCACTGCAAAGGCAATAAGGGGGTGAGGCCCCCCCCAGCCCCCCTTTTCGGGGCACGAGCTAATTAATAATAATAATATAATAATAATTAATAATAATCTTCCAGGCGCGCCGGAGGCGAAAGAGCACTTTTCTCCCCCCCCCCCCCCCCCCCAAAAAAAAAAGCAAAAAAGGACAAAAAAAAACCCCAAACCCTAAATTATTTTCTAGAGGAAACCCCTTCCCCCCCCCCGAGCGGCTCAGGAAGGGTAAACCCCCCCCCCCGCGCCCCCCCAAACCCCCCCGCGAACCCCCAACCCCCCCCCCCGACACCCCCCAACCCCCAAATCTTTATAAAACACTATATTTGTATAAATCGCCCCGTTTCTAACCTGATTTTTTTTGCCTTATTTCTGCCATTTTCTGTGCGGGGGGGGGGGGGGGGGCTCCTTTTCGGGGTGCTGGGAGGTGCCCCCCCCAATTTGGGGTCCTGGGGATCTCCCCCTCTCGATTTTAGGGTGCTACTCCTCTATTTTGGGGTGCTGGGACCTGTGTGTCCCCCCCTTGGTTTTGGGGTGCCACCCCTCCGTTTTGGGGTGCTGGGGTCCCCCGTTTCGGGGTGCGGAGCCCCCCCCGTTTCGGGGTGCTGGAGCCCCCCCATTTTGGGGTGCTGGAGCCCCCCGTTTTGGGGTGCAGGTCCCCTGTCTCGGGGCTCGGGTCCCCCCCGTTTCGGGGCTTGGGGGTCCCCCCCATTTCGGGGCTCGTGGCCCCCCCATTTCGGGGCTCGGGGGTCCCCCCCATTTCGGGGCTCGGGTCCCCCCATTTCGGGGCTCGGGGCCCCCCCATTTCGGGGCGGAGGGCCCCCCCATTTCGGGGCTCGGGGGTCCCCCCCATTTCGGGGCGGGGGGCTCCCCCATTTCGGGATGCGGGGCCCCCCCATTTCGGGGCTCGGGGGTC
>NW_027441298.1:0-31785 GCF_949628215.1 Phalacrocorax aristotelis | reverse complement strand
ACGGCGTGCCGCGGAAAAACCAGGTCGGATCCGGCCTCCGAAACGGCGTGCCGCGGAAAACCGGGCCGGATCCGGCCTCCGAAACGCGTGCCGCGGAAAAAACGGGCCGGAAACGGCGGTGCCGCGGAAAAACCGGGCCGGATCCGGCCTCCGAAACGGCGTGCCGCGGAAAAACCGGGCCGGATCCGGCCTCCGAAACGGCGTGCGCGGAAAAACCGGGCCGGATCCGGCCTCCGAAACGGCGTGCCGCGGAAAAACCGGGCCGGATCCGGCCTCCGAAACGGCGTGCCGCGGAGAAGAAACCGGGCCGGATCCGGCCTCCGAAACGGCGTGCCGCGGAAAAACCGGGCCGGATCCGGCCTCCGAAACGGCGTGCCGCGGCAAAACCGGGCCGGATCGGCCTCCGAAACGGCGTGCTGCGGAAAAACCGGGCCGGATCCGGCCTCCGAAACGGCGTGCGGCGGAAAACCGGGCCGGATCCGGCCTCCGAAACGGCGTGCCGCGGAAAAACCAGGTCGGATCGGCCTCCGAAACGGCGTGCCGCGGAAAAAACGGGCCGGATCCGGCCTCCGAAACGGCGTGCCGCGGAAAAACCGGGCCGGATCCGGCCTCCGAAACGGCGTGCCGCGGAAAAACCGGGCCGGATCCGGCCTCCGAAACGGCGTGCCGCGGAGAAACCGGGCCGGATCCGGCCTCCGAAACGGCGTGCCGCGGAAAAACCGGGCCGGATCCGGCCTCCGAAACGGCGTGCCGCGGCAAAACCGGGCCGGATCCGGCCTCCGAAACGGCGTGCCGCGGAAAAACCGGGCCGGATCCGGCCTCCGAAACGGCGTGCCGCGGAAAAACCGGGCCGGATCCGGCCTCCGAAACGGCGTGCCGCGGAAAAACCGGGCCGGATCCGGCCTCCGAAACGGCGTGCCGTGGAAAAACCGGGCCGGATCCGGCCTCCGAAACGGCGTGCCGCGGA
The DNA here is from genome assembly GCF_949628215.1 of Phalacrocorax aristotelis. Lineage (NCBI taxonomy): Eukaryota > Metazoa > Chordata > Aves > Suliformes > Phalacrocoracidae > Phalacrocorax > Phalacrocorax aristotelis. The sequence continues at coordinate 30,818 of NW_027441298.1, read as the reverse complement.
AAAAACGGGCCGGAAACGGCGTGCCGCGGAAAAACCGGGCCGGATCCGGCCTCCGAAACGGCGTGCCGCGGAAAAAACGGGCCGGATCCGGCCTTCCGAAACGGCGTGCCGCGGAAAAAACCGGGCCGGATCCGGCCTCCGAAACGGCGTGCCGCGGAAAAACCGGGCCGGATCCGGCCTCCGAAACGGCGTGCCGCGGAAAAACCGGGCCGGATCCGGCCTCCGAAACGGCGTGCCGCGGAAAAACCGGGCCGGATCCGGCCTCCGAAACGGCGTGCTGCGGAAAAAACCGGGCCGGATCCGGCCTCCGAAACGGCGTGCGGCGGAAAAACCGGGTCGGATCCGGCCTCCGAAACGGCGTGCGGCGGAAAAACCAAGTCGGATCCGGCCTCCGAAACGGCGTGCCCGCGGAAAAAACGGGCCGGATCCGGCCTCCGAAACGGCGTGCCGCGGGAAAAAACCGGGCCGGATCCGGCCTCCGAAACGGCGTGCCGCGGAAAAAACGGGCCGGATCCGGCCTCCGAAACGGCGTGCCGTGGAAAAACCGGGCCGGATCCGGCCTCCGAAACGGCGTGCCGCGGAAAAAACGGGCCGGAAACGGCGTGCCGCGGAAAAAACGGGCCGGATCCGGCCTCCGAAACGGCGTGCGCGAAAAACCGGGCGGATCCGGCCTCCGAAACGGCGTGCCGCGGAAAAACCGGGCCGGATCCGGCCTCCCGAAACGGCGTGCCGCGGAAAAAACGGGCCGGATCCGGCCTCCGAAACGGCGTGCCGCGGAAAAAACCGGGCCGGATCCGCCCTCCGAAACGGCGTGCCGTGGAAAAACCGGGCCGGATCCGGCCTCCGAAACGGCGTGCCGCGGAAAAACCCGGGCCGGATCCGGCCTCCGAAACGGCGTGCGGCGGAAAAACCGGGTCGGATCGGCCTCCGAAACGGCGTGCCGCGGAAAAACCGGGCCGGATCCGCCCTCCGAAACGGCGTGCCGCGGAAAAAAACGGGCCGGAAACGGCGTGCCGCGGAAGAACCGGGCCGGATCCGGCCTCCGAAACGGCGTGCCGCGGAAAAACCGGGCCGGATCCGGCCTCCGAAACGGCGTGCGGCGGAAAAAACCGGTCCGGATCCGGCCTCCGAAACGGCGTGCCGCGGAAAAAAACGGGCCGGAAACGGCGTGCCGCGGAAAAACCGGGCCGGATCCGGCCTCGAAACGGCGTGCCGCGGAAAAACCGGGTCGGATCCGGCCTCCGAAACGGCGTGCCGCGGAAAAAAAAACGGGCCGGATCCGGCCTCCGAAACGGCGTGCCGCGGAAAAAAAAAGCCGGATCCGGCCTCCAAAACGGCGTGCCGCGGAAAAAACCGGGCCGGATCCGGCCTCCGAAACGGCGTGCCGCGGAAAAACCTGGCCGGAAACGGCGTGCCGCGGAAAAACCGGGCCGGATCCGGCCTCCGAAACGGCGTGCCGCGGAAAAACCGGGCCGGATCCGGCCTCCGAAACGGCGTGCCGCGGAAAAACCGGGCCGGATCCGGCCTCCGAAACGGCGTGCCGCGGAAAAAACCGGGCCGGATCCGGCCTCCGAAACGGCGTGCCGTGGAAAAACCGGGCCGGATCCGGCCTCCGAAACGGCGTGCCGCGAAAAAAACGGGCCGGAAACGGCGTGCCGCGGAAAAACCGGGCCGGATCCGGCCTCCGAAACGGCGTGCCGCGGAAAAAACGGGCCGGATCCGGCCTCCGAAACGGCGTGCCGCGGAAAAAAACCGGGCCGGATCCGGCCTCCGAAACGGCGTGCCGCGGAAAAACCGGGCCGGATCCGGCCTCCGAAACGGCGTGCCGCGGAAAAACCGGGCCGGATCCGGCCTCCGAAACGGCGTGCCGCGGAAAAACCGGGCCGGATCCGGCCTCCGAAACGGCGTGCTGCGGAAAAACCGGGCCGGATCCGGCCTCCGAAACGGCGTGCGGCGGAAAAACCGGGTCGGATCCGGCCTCCGAAACGGCGTGCGGCGGAAAAACCAAGTCGGATCCGGCCTCCGAAACGGCGTGCGCGGAAAAAACGGGCCGGATCCGGCCTCCGAAACGGCGTGCCGCGGAAAAACCGGGCCGGATCCGGCCTCCGAAACGGCGTGCCGCGGAAAAAAACGGGCCGGATCGGCCTCCGAAACGGCGTGCCGTGGAAAAACCGGGCCGGATCCGGCCTCCGAAACGGCGTGCCGCGGAAAAAACGGGCCGGAAACGGCGTGCCGCGGAAAAACCGGGGCCGGATCCGGCCTCCGAAACGGCGGTGCCGCGGAAAAACCGGGCCGGATCCGGCCTCCGAAACGGCGTGCCGCGGAAAAACCGGGCCGGATCCGGCCTCCGAAACGGCGTGCCGCGGAAAAACCGGGCCGGATCCGGCCTCCGAAACGGCGTGCCGCGGAAAAACCGGGCCGGATCCGCCCTCCGAAACGGCGTGCCGTGGAAAAACCGGGCCGGATCCGGCCTCCGAAACGGCGTGCGGCGGAAAAACCGGGTCGGATCCGGCCTCCGAAACGGCGTGCGGCGGAAAAACCGGGTCGGATCCGGCCTCCGAAACGGCGTGCCGCGGAAAAACCGGGCCGGATCCGGCCTCCGAAACGGCGTGCCGCGGAAAAAAACGGGCCGGAAACGGCGTGCCGCGGAAGAACCGGGCCGGATCCGGCCTCCGAAACGGCGTGCCGCGGAAAAACCGGGCCGGATCCGGCCTCCGAAACGGCGTGCGGCGGAAAAACCGGTCCGGATCCGGCCTCCGAAACGGCGTGCCCGCGGAAAAAAAGGCCGGATCCGGCCTCCAAAACGGCCTGCCGCGGAAAAAACCGGGCCGGATCCGGCCTCCGAAACGGCGTGCCGCGGAAAAACCGGGCCGGATCCGGCCTCCGAAACGGCGTGCCGCGGAAAAACCGGGCCGGAAACGGCGTGCCGCGGAAAAACCGGGCCGGATCCGGCCTCCGAAACGGCGTGCCGCGGAAAAACCGGGCGGGATCCGGCCTCCGAAACGGCGTGCCGCGGAAAAACCGGGCCGGATCCGGCCTCCGAAACGGCGTGCCGCGGAAATACCGGGCTGGATCCGGCCTCCGAAATGGTGTGCCGCGGTAAAACCGGGCCGGATCCGGCCTCCGAAACGGCGTGCCGCGGAAAAAACCGGGCCGGATCCGGCCTCCGAAACGGCGTGCCGCGGAAAAACCGGGCCGGATCCGGCCTCCGAAACGGCGTGCGGCGGAAAAACCGGGCCGGATCCGGCCTCCGAAACGGCGTGCGGCGGAAAAACCGGGCCGGATCCGGCCTCCGAAACGGCGTGCGGCGGAAAAACCGGGCCGGATCCGGCCTCCGAAACGGCGTGCCGTGGAAAAACCGGCCGGATCCGGCCTCCGAAACGGCGTGCCGCGGAAAAACCAGGTCGGATCCGGCCTCCGAAACGGCGTGCCGCGGAAAAAACGGGCCGGATCCGGCCTCCGAAACGGCGTGCCGCGGAAAAACCGGGCCGGATCCGGCCCTCCGAAACGGCGTGCCGCGGAAAAACCGGGCCGGATCCGGCCTCCGAAACGGCGTGCCGCGGAGAAACCGGGCCGGATCCGGCCTCCGAAACGGCGTGCCGCGGAAAAACCGGGCCGGATCCGGCCTCCGAAACGGCGTGCCGCGGCAAAAACCGGGCCGGATCCGGCCTCCGAAACGGCGTGCCGCGGAAAAACCGGGCCGGATCCGGCCTCCGAAACGGCGTGCCGCGGAAAAACCGGGCCGGATCCGGCCTCCGAAACGGCGTGCCGCGGAAAAACCGGGCCGGATCCGGCCTCCGAAACGGCGTGCCGTGGAAAAACCGGGCCGGATCCGGCCTCCGAAACGGCGTGCCGCGGAAAAAACGGGCCGGAAACGGCGTGCCGCGGAAAAACCGGGCCGGATCCGGCCTCCGAAACGGCGTGCCGCGGAAAAAACGGGCCGGATCCGGCCTCCGAAACGGCGTGCCGCGGAAAAACCGGGCCGGATCCGGCCTCCGAAACGGCGTGCCGCGGAAAACCCGGGCCGGATCCGGCCTCCGAAACGGCGTGCCGCGGAAAAACCGGGCCGGATCCGGCCTCCGAAACGGAGCGTGCCGCGGAAAAACCGGGCCGGATCCGGCCTCCGAAACGGCGTGCTGCGGAAAAACCGGGCCGGATCCGGCCTCCGAAACGGCGTGCGGCGGAAAAACCGGGTCGGATCCGGCTCCGAAACGGCGTGCGGCGGAAAAACCAAGTCGGATCCGGCCTCCGAAACGGCGTGCCGCGGAAAAAACGGGCCGGATCCGGCCTCCGAAACGGCGTGCCGCGGAAAAACCGGGCCGGATCCGGCCTCCGAAACGGCGTGCCGCGGAAAAAAACGGGCCGGATCCGGCCTCCGAAACGGCGTGCCGTGGAAAAACCGGGCCGGATCCGGCCTCCGAAACGGCGTGCCGCGGAAAAAACGGGCCGGAAACGGCGTGCCGCGGAAAAACCGGGCCGGATCCGGCCTCCGAAACGGCGTGCCGCGGAAAAACCGGGCCGGATCCGGCCTCCGAAACGGCGTGCCGCGGAAAAACCGGGCCGGATCCGGCCTCCGAAACGGCGTGCCGCGGAAAAACCGGGCCGGATCCGGCCTCCGAAACGGCGTGCCGCGGAAAAACCGGGCCGGATCCGGCCTCCGAAACGGCGTGCCGTGGAAAAACCGGGCCGGATCCGGCCTCCGAAACGGCGTGCCGCGGAAAAACCGGGCCGGATCCGGCCTCCGAAACGGCGTGCGGCGGAAAAACCGGGTCGGATCCGGCCTCCGAAACGGCGTGCCGCGGAAAAACCGGGCCGGATCCGGCCTCCGAAACGGCGTGCCGCGGAAAAAACGGGCCGGAAACGGCGTGCCGCGGAAGAACCGGGCCGGATCCGGCCTCCGAAACGGCGTGCCGCGGAAAAACCGGGCCGGATCCGGCCTCCGAAACGGCGTGCGGCGGAAAAAACCGGTCCGGATCCGGCCTCCGAAACGGCGTGCCGCGGAAAAAACGGGCCGGAAACGGCGTGCCGCGGAAAAACCGGGCCGGATCCGGCCTCCGAAACGGCGTGCCGCGGAAAAACCGGGTCGGATCCGGCCTCCGAAACGGCGTGCCGCGGAAAAAAAACGGGCCGGATCCGGCCTCCGAAACGGCGTGCCGCGGAAAAAAAGGCCGGATCCGGCCTCCAAAACGGCGTGCCGCGGAAAAAACCGGGCCGGATCCGGCCTCCGAAACGGCGTGCCGCGGAAAAAACGGGCCGGATCCGGCCTCCGAAACGGCGTGCCGCGGAAAAACCGGGCCGGAAACGGCGTGCCGCGGAAAAACCGGGCCGGATCCGGCCTCCGAAACGGCGTGCCGCGGAAAAACCGGGCCGGATCCGGCCTCCGAAACGGCGTGCCGCGGAAAAACCGGGCCGGATCCGGCCTCCGAAACGGCGTGCCGTGGAAAAAACCGGGCCGGATCCGGCCTCCGAAACGGCGTGCCGCGGAAAAAAACGGGCCGGAAACGGCGTGCCGCGGAAAAACCGGGCCGGATCCGGCCTCCGAAACGGCGTGCCGCGGAAAAAAAGGGCCGGATCCGGCCTCCGAAACGGCGTGCCGCGGAAAAACCGGGCCGGATCCGGCCTCCGAAACGGCGTGCCGCGGAAAAACCGGGCCGGATCCGGCCTCCGAAACGGCGTGCCGCGGAAAAACCGGGCGGATCCGGCCTCCGAAACGGCGTGCCGCGGAAAAACCGGGCCGGATCCGGCCTCCGAAACGGCGTGCTGCGGAAAAACCGGGCCGGATCCGGCCTCCGAAACGGCGTGCGGCGGAAAAACCGGGTCGGATCCGGCCTCCGAAACGGCGTGCGGCGGAAAAACCAAGTCGGATCCGGCCTCCGAAACGGCGTGCCGCGGAAAAAACGGGCCGGATCCGGCCTCCGAAACGGCGTGCCGCGGAAAAACCGGGCCGGATCCGGCCTCCGAAACGGCGTGCCGCGGAAAAAACGGGCCGGATCCGGCCTCCGAAACGGCGTGCCGTGGAAAACCGGGCCGGATCCGGCCTCCGAAACGGCGTGCCGCGGAAAAAACGGGCCGGAAACGGCGTGCCGCGGAAAAACCGGGCCGGATCCGGCCTCCGAAACGGCGTGCCGCGGAAAAACCGGGCCGGATCCGGCCTCCGAAACGGCGTGCCGCGGAAAAACCGGGCCGGATCCGGCCTCCGAAACGGCGTGCCGCGGAAAAACCGGGCCGGATCCGGCCTCCGAAACGGCGTGCCGCGGAAAAACCGGGCCGGATCCGCCCTCCGAAACGGCGTGCCGTGGAAAAACCGGGCCGGATCCGGCCTCCGAAACGGCGTGCGGCGGAAAAACCGGGTCGGATCCGGCCTCCGAAACGGCGTGCGGCGGAAAAACCGGGTCGGATCCGGCCTCCGAAACGGCGTGCCGCGGAAAAAACCGGGCCGGATCCGGCCTCCGAAACGGCGTGCCGCGGAAAAAACGGGCCGGAAACGGCGTGCCGCGGAAGAACCGGGCCGGATCCGGCCTCCGAAACGGCGTGCCGCGGAAAAACCGGGCCGGATCCGGCCTCCGAAACGGCGTGCGGCGGAAAAAAACCGGTCCGGATCCGGCCTCCGAAACGGCGTGCCGCGGAAAAAAACGGGCCGGAAACGGCGTGCCGCGGAAAAACCGGGCGGATCCGGCCTCCGAAACGGCGTGCCGCGGAAAAACCGGGTCGGATCCGGCCTCCGAAACGGCGTGCCGCGGAAAAAACGGGCCGGATCCGGCCTCCGAACGGCGTGCCGCGGAAAAAAGGCCGGATCCGGCCTCCAAAACGGCCTGCCGCGGAAAAACCGGGCCGGATCCGGCCTCCGAAACGGCGTGCCGCGGAAAAACCGGGCCGGATCCGGCCTCCGAAACGGCGTGCCGCGGAAAAACCGGGCCGGAAACGGCGTGCCGCGGAAAAACCGGGCCGGATCCGGCCTCCGAAACGGCGTGCCGCGGAAAAACCGGGCCGGATCCGGCCTCCGAAACGGCGTGCCGCGGAAAAACCGGGCCGGATCCGGCCTCCGAAACGGCGTGCCGCGGAAATACCGGGCTGGATCCGGCCTCCGAAATGGTGTGCCGCGGTAAAACCGGGCCGGATCCGGCCTCCGAAACGGCGTGCCGCGGAAAAACCGGGCCGGATCCGGCCTCCGAAACGGCGTGCCGCGGAAAAACCGGGCCGGATCCGGCCTCCGAAACGGCGTGCGGCGGAAAAAACCGGGCCGGATCCGGCCTCCGAAACGGCGTGCGGCGGAAAAACCGGGCCGGATCCGGCCTCCGAAACGGCGTGCGGCGGAAAAACCGGGCCGGATCCGGCCTCCGAAACGGCGTGCCGTGGAAAAAACCGGGCCGGATCCGGCCTCCGAAACGGCGTGCCGCGGAAAAACCGGGCCGGATCCGGCCTCCGAAACGGCGTGCGGCGGAAAAACCGGGTCGGATCCGGCCTCCGAAACGGCGTGCCGCGGAAAAACCGGGCCGGATCCTGCCTCCGAAACGGCGTGCCGCGGAAAAAAACGGGCCGGAAACGGCGTGCCGCGGAAGAACCGGGCCGGATCCGGCCTCCGAAACGGCGTGCCGCGGAAAAACCGGGCCGGATCCGCCCTCCGAAACGGCGTGCCGCGGAAAAACCGGGCCGGATCCGGCCTCCGAAACGGCGTGCCGCGGAAGAACCGGGCCGGATCCGGCCTCCGAAACGGCGTGCCGCGGAAAAACCGGGCCGGATCCGCCCTCCGAAACGGCGTGCCGCGGAAAAACCGGGCCGGATCCGGCCTCCGAAACGGCGTGCCGCGGAAAAACCGGGCCGGATCCGGCCTCCGAAACGGCGTGCCGCGGAAAAAACCGGCCGGATCCGGCCTCCGAAACGGCGTGCCGCGGAAAAAACCGGGCCGGATCCGGCCTCCGAAACGGCGTGCCGCGGAAAAAACGGGCCGGATCCGGCCTCCGAAACGGCGTGCCGCGGAAAAACCGGGCCTGATCCGGCCTCCGAAACGGCGTGCCGCGGAAAAAAACGGGCCGTATCCGGCCTCCGAAACGGCGTGCCGCGGAAAAACCGGGCCGATCCGGCCTCCGAAACGGCGTGCCGCGGAAAAACCGGGCCGGATCCGGCCTCCGAAACGGCGTGCCGCGGAAAAACCGGGCCGGATCCGGCCTCCGAAACGGCGTGCTGCGGAAAAAAACGGGCCGGAAACGGCGTGCCGCGGAAAAACCGGGCCGGATCCGGCCTCCGAAACGGCGTGCCGCGGAAAAACCGGGCCGGATCCGGCCTCCGAAACGGCGTGCCGCGGAAAAACCGGGCCGGATCCGGCCTCCGAAACGGCGTGCCGCGGAAAAACCGGGCCGGATCCGGCCTCCGAAACGGCGTGCCGCGGAAAAACCGGGCCGGATCCGGCCTCCGAAACGGCGTGCCGTGGAAAAACCGGGCCGGATCCGGCCTCCGAAACGGCATGCCGCGGAAAAACCGGGCCGGATCCGGCCTCCGAAACGGCGTGCGGCGGAAAAACCGGGCCGGATCCGGCCTCCGAAACGGCGTGCCGTGGGAAAAACCGGGCCGGATCCGGCCTCCGAAACGGCGTGCCGCGGAAAAACCGGGCCGGATCCGGCCTCCGAAACGGCGTGCGGCGGAAAAACCGGGTCAGATCCGGCCTCCGAAACGGCGTGCCGCGGAAAAACCGGGCCGGATCCTGCCTCCGAAACGGCGTGCCGCGGAAAAAACGGGCCGGAAACGGCGTGCCGCGGAAGAACCGGGCCGGATCCGGCCTCCGAAACGGCGTGCCGCGGAAAAAACCGGGCCGGATCCGGCCTCCGAAACGGCGTGCGGCGGAAAAACCGGGCCGGATCCGGCCTCCGAAACGGCGTGCCGCGGAAAAAACGGGCCGGAAACGGCGTGCCGCGGAAAACCGGGCCGGATCCGGCCTCCGAAACGGCGTGCCGCGGAAAAACCGGGCCGGATCCGGCCTCCGAAACGGCGTGCCGCGGAAAAAACCGGGCCGGATCCGGCCTCCGAAACGGCGTGCCGCGGAAAAACCGGGCCGGATCCGCCTCCGAAACGGCGTGCCGCGGAAAAAACGGGCCGGATCCGGCCTCCGAAACGGCGTGCCGCGGAAAAACCGGGCCTGATCCGGCCTCCGAAACGGCGTGCCGCGGAAAAACGGGCCGTATCCGGCCTCCGAAACGGCGTGCCGCAGAAAAACCGGGCCGGATCCGGCCTCCGAAACGGCGTGCCGCGGAAAAACCGGGCCGGATCCGGCCTCCGAAACGGCGTGCCGCGGAAAAACCGGGCCGGATCCGGCCTCCGAAACGGCGTGCGGCGGAAAAACCGGGCCGGATCCGGCCTCCGAAACGGCGTTGCGGCGGAAAAACCGGGCCGGATCCGGCCTCCGAAACGGCGTGCGGCGGAAAAAACCGGGCCGGATCCGGCCTCCGAAACGGCGTGCCGTGGAAAAACCGGGCCGGATCCGGCCTCCGAAACGGCGTGCCGCGGAAAAACCGGGCCGGATCCGGCCTCCGAAACGGCGTGCGGCGGAAAAACCGGGTCGGATCCGGCCTACGAAACGGCGTGCCGCGGAAAAACCGGGCCGGATCCTGCCTCCGAAACGGCGTGCCGCGGAAAAAACGGGCCGGAAACGGCGTGCCGCGGAAGAACCGGGCCGGATCCGGCCTCCAAAACGGCGTGCCGCGGAAAAACCGGGCCGGATCCGCCCTCCGAAACGGCGTGCCGCGGAAAAACCGGGCCGGATCCGGCCTCCGAAACGGCGTGCCGCGGAAAAACCGGGCCGGATCCGGCCTCCGAAACGGCGTGCCGCGGAAAAACCGGGCCGGATCCGCCCTCCGAAACGGCGTGCCGCGGAAAAACCGGGCCGGATCCGGCCTCCGAAACGGCGTGCCGCGGAAAAAACGGGCCGGATCCGGCCTCCGAAACGGCGTGCCGCGGAAAAACCGGGCCTGATCCGGCCTCCGAAACGGCGTGCCGCGGAAAAAACGGGCCGGATCCGGCCTCCGAAACGGCGTGCCGCGGAAAAACCGGGCCGGATCCGGCCTCCGAAACGGCGTGCCGCGGAAAAAACCGGGCCGGATCCGGCCTCCGAAACGGCGTGCCGCGGAAAAACCGGGCCGGATCCGGCCTCCGAAACGGCGTGCTGCGGAAAAAACGGGCCGGAAAACGGCGTGCCGCGGAAAAACCGGGCCGGATCCGGCCTCCGAAACGGCGTGCCGCGGAAAAACCGGGCCGGATCCGGCCTCCGAAACGGCGTGCCGCGGAAAAACCGGGCCGGATCCGGCCTCCGAAACGGCGTGCCGCGAAAAACCGGGCCGGATCCGGCCTCCGAAACGGCGTGCCGCGGAAAAACCGGGCCGGATCCGGCCTCCGAAACGGCGTGCGGCGGAAAAACCGGGCCAGATCCGGCCTCCGAAACGGCGTGCCGTGGAAAAACCGGGCCGGATCCGGCCTCCGAAACGGCGTGCCGCGGAAAAACCGGGCCGGATCCGGCCTCCGAAACGGCGTGCGGCGGAAAAACCGGGTCGGATCCGGCCTCCGAAACGGCGTGCCGCGGAAAAACCGGGCCGGATCCTGCCTCCGAAACGGCGTGCCGCGGAAAAAAACGGGCCGGAAACGGCGTGCCGCGGAAGAACCGGGCCGGATCCGGCCTCCGAAACGGCGTGCCGCGGAAAAACCGGGCCGGATCCGCCCTCCGAAACGGCGTGCCGCGGAAAAACCGGGCCGGATCCGGCCTCCGAAACGGCGTGCCGCGGAAAAACCGGGCCGGATCCGGCCTCCGAAACGGCGTGCCGCGGAAAAACCGGGCCGGATCCGCCCTCCGAAACGGCGTGCCGCGGAAAAACCGGGCCGGATCCGGCCTCCGAAACGGCGTGCCGCGGAAAAAACGGGCCGGATCCGGCCTCCGAAACGGCGTGCCGCGGAAAAACCGGGCCTGATCCGGCCTCCGAAACGGCGTGCCGCGGAAAAAACGGGCCGTATCCGGCCTCCGAAACGGCGTGCCGCGGAAAAACCGGGCCGGATCCGGCCTCCGAAACGGCGTGCCGCGGAAAAACCGGGCCGGATCCGGCCTCCGAAACGGCGTGCCGCGGAAAAACCGGGCCGGATCCGGCCTCCGAAACGGCGTGCTGCGGAAAAAACGGGCCGGAAACGGCGTGCCGCGGAAAAACCGGGCCGGATCCGGCCTCCGAAACGGCGTGCCGCGGAAAAAAACCGGGCCGGATCCGGCCTCCGAAACGGCGTGCCGCGGAAAAACCGGGCCGGATCCGGCCTCCGAAACGGCGTGCCGCGGAAAACCGGGCCGGATCCGGCCTCCGAAACGGCGTGCCGCGGAAAAAACCGGGCCGGATCCGGCCTCCGAACGGCGTGCCGTGGAAAAACCGGGCCGGATCCGGCCTCCGAAACGGCATGCCGCGGAAAAAACCGGGCCGATCCGGCCTCCGAAACGGCGTGCGGCGGAAAAAACCGGGCCGGATCCGGCCTCCGAAACGGCGTGCCGTGGAAAAACCGGGCCGGATCCGGCCTCCGAAACGGCGTGCCGCGGAAAAACCGGGCCGGATCCGGCCTCCGAAACGGCGTGCGGCGGAAAAACCGGGTCGGATCCGGCCTCCGAAACGGCGTGCCGCGAAAAACCGGGCCGGATCCTGCCTCCGAAACGGCGTGCCGCGGAAAAAAAAAAACGGGCCGGAAACGGCGTGCCGCGGAAGAACCGGGCCGGATCCGGCCTCCGAAACGGCGTGCCGCGGAAAAACCGGGCCGGATCTGGCCTCCGAAACGGCGTGCGGCGGAAAAACCGGGCCGGATCCGGCCTCCGAAACGGCGTGCCGCGGAAAAAAACGGGCCGGAAACGGCGTGCCGCGGAAAAAACCGGGCCGGATCCGGCCTCCGAAACGGCGTGCCGCGGAAAAACCGGGGCCGGATCCGGCCTCCGAAACGGCGTGCCGCGGAAAAAACCGGGCCGGATCCGGCCTCCGAAACGGCGTGCCGCGGAAAAAACCGGGCCGGATCCGGCTCCGAAACGGCGTGCCGCGGAAAAAACGGGCCGGATCCGGCCTCCGAAACGGCGTGCCGCGGAAAAAAAGGCCGGATCCGGCCTCCGAAACGGCGGTGCCGCGGAAAAAACGGGCCGGAAACGGCGTGCCGCGGAAGAACCGGGCCGGATCCGGCCTCCGAAACGGCGTGCCGGGAAAAACCGGGCCGGATCCGCCCTCCGAAACGGCGTGCCGCGGAAAAACCGGGCCGAGGATCCGGCCTCCGAAACGGCGTGCCGCGGAAAAACCGGGCCGGATCCGGCCTCCGAAACGGCGTGCCGCGGAAAAACCGGGCCGGATCCGGCCTCCGAAACGGCGTGCCGCGGAAAAACCGGGCCGGATCCGGCCTCCGAAACGGCGTGCTGCGGAAAAAACGGGCCGGAAACGGCGTGCCGCGGAAAAAACCGGGCCGGATCCGGCCTCCGAAACGGCGTGCCGTGGAAAAACCGGGCCGGATCCGGCCTCCGAAACGGCATGCCGCGGAAAAACCGGGCCGGATCCGGCCTCCGAAACGGCGTGCGGCGGAAAAACCGGGCCGGATCCGGCCTCCGAAACGGCGTGCCGTGGAAAAACCGGGCCGGATCCGGCCTCCGAAACGGCGTGCCGCGGAAAAACCGGGCCGGATCCGGCCTCCGAAACGGCGTGCGGCGGAAAAACCGGGTCGGATCCGGCCTCCGAAACGGCGTGCCGCGGAAAAACCGGGCCGGATCCTGCCTCCGAAACGGCGTGCCGCGGAAAAAACGGGCCGGAAACGGCGTGCCGCGGAAGAACCGGGCCGGATCCGGCCTCCGAAACGGCGTGCCGCGGAAAAAAACGGCCCGGATCCGGCCTCCGAAACGGCGTGCGGCGGAAAAAACCGGGCCGGATCCGGCCTCCGAAACGGCGTGCCGCGGAAAAAACGGGCCGGAAACGGCGTGCCGCGGAAAAACCGGGCCGGATCCGGCCTCCGAAACGGCGTGCCGCGGAAAAACCGGGCCGGATCCGGCCTCCGAAACGGCGTGCCGCGGAAAAACCGGGCCGGATCCGGCCTCCGAAACGGCGTGCCGCGGAAAAACCGGGCCTGATCCGGCCTCCGAAACGGCGTGCCGCGGAAAAAACGGGCCGTATCCGGCCTCCGAAACGGCGTGCCGCAGAAAAACCGGGCCGGATCCGGCCTCCGAAACGGCGTGCCGCGGAAAAACCGGGCCGGATCCGGCCTCCGAAACGGCGTGCCGCGGAAAAACCGGGCCGGATCCGGCCTCCGAAACGGCGTGCGGCGGAAAAACCGGGCCGGATCCGGCCTCCGAAACGGCGTGCGGCGGAAAAACCGGGCCGGATCCGGCCTCCGAAACGGCGTGCGGCGGAAAAACCGGGCCGGATCCGGCCTCCGAAACGGCGTGCCGTGGAAAAACCGGGCCGGATCCGGCCTCCGAAACGGCGTGCCGCGGAAAAACCGGGCCGGATCCGGCCTCCGAAACGGCGTGCAGCGGAAAAACCGGGTCGGATCCGGCCTCCGAAACGGCGTGCCGCGGAAAAACCGGGCCGGATCCTGCCTCCGAAACGGCGTGCCGCGGAAAAAACGGGCCGGATCCGCCCTCCGAAACGGCGTGCCGCGGAAAAACCGGGCCGGATCCGGCCTCCGAAACGGCGTGCCGCGGAAAAAAAGGGCCGGATCCGGCCTCCGAAACGGCGTGCCGCGGAAAACCGGGCCTGATCCGGCCTCCGAAACGGCGTGCCGCGGAAAAAACGGGCCGTATCCGGCCTCCGAAACGGCGTGCCGCGGAAAAACCGGGCCGGATCCGGCCTCCGAAACGGCGTGCCGCGGAAAAACCGGGCGGATCCGGCCTCCGAAACGGCGTGCCGCGGAAAAACCGGGCCGGATCCGGCCTCCGAAACGGCGTGCTGCGGAAAAAACGGGCCGGAAACGGCGTGCCGCGGAAAAACCGGGCCGGATCCGGCCTCCGAAACGGCGTGCCGCGGAAAAACCGGGCCGGATCCGGCCTCCGAAACGGCGTGCCGCGGAAAAACCGGGCCGGATCCGGCCTCCGAAACGGCGTGCCGCGGAAAAACCGGGCCGGATCCGGCCTCCGAAACGGCGTGCGGCGGAAAAACCGGGCCGGATCCGGCCTCCGAAACGGCGTGCGGCGGAAAAAACCGGGCCGGATCCGGCCTCCGAAACGGCGTGCCGTGGAAAAACCGGGCCGGATCCGGCCTCCGAAACGGCGTGCCGCGGAAAAACCGGGCCGGATCCGGCCTCCGAAACGGCGTGCGGCGGAAAAACCGGGTCGGATCCGGCCTCCGAAACGGCGTGCCGCGGAAAAACCGGGCCGGATCCTGCCTCCGAAACGGCGTGCCGCGGAAAAAACGGGCCGGAAACGGCGTGCCGCGGAAGAACCGGGCCGGATCCGGCCTCCGAAACGGCGTGCCGCGGAAAAACCGGGCCGGATCCGCCCTCCGAAACGGCGTGCCGCGGAAAAACCGGGCCGGATCCGGCCTCCGAAACGGCGTGCCGCGGAAAAACCGGGCCGGATCCGGCCTCCGAAACGGCGTGCCGCGGAAAAACCGGGCCGGATCCGCCCTCCGAAACGGCGTGCCGCGGAAAAAACCGGGCCGGATCCGGCCTCCGAAACGGCGTGCCGCGGAAAAAAACGGGCCGGATCCGGCCTCCGAAACGGCGTGCCGCGGAAAAACCGGGCCTGATCCGGCCTCCGAAACGGCGTGCCGCGGAAAAAACGGGCCGTATCCGGCCTCCGAAACGGCGTGCCGCGGAAAAACCGGGCCGGATCCGGCCTCCGAAACGGCGTGCCGCGGAAAAACCGGGCCGGATCCGGCCTCCGAAACGGCGTGCGCGGAAAAACCGGGCCGGATCCGGCCTCCGAAACGGCGTGCTGCGGAAAAAACGGGCCGGAAACGGCGTGCCGCGGAAAAACCGGGCCGGATCCGGCCTCCGAAACGGCGTGCCGCGGAAAAACCGGGCCGGATCCGGCCTCCGAAACGGCGTGCCGCGGAAAAACCGGGCCGGATCCGGCCTCCGAAACGGCGTGCCGCGGAAAAACCGGGCCGGATCCGGCCTCCGAAACGGCGTGCCGCGGAAAAACCGGGCCGGATCCGGCCTCCGAAACGGCGTGCCGTGGAAAAACCGGGCCGGATCCGGCCTCCGAAACGGCATGCCGCGGAAAAACCGGGCCGGATCCGGCCTCCGAAACGGCGTGCGGCGGAAAAACCGGGCCGGATCCGGCCTCCGAAACGGCGTGCCGTGGAAAAACCGGGCCGGATCCGGCCTCCGAAACGGCGTGCCGCGGAAAAACCGGGCCGGATCCGGCCTCCGAAACGGCGTGCGGCGGAAAAACCGGGTCGGATCCGGCCTCCGAAACGGCGTGCCGCGGAAAAACCGGGCCGGATCCTGCCTCCGAAACGGCGTGCCGCGGAAAAAACGGGCCGGAAACGGCGTGCCGCGGAAGAACCGGGCCGGATCCGGCCTCCGAAACGGCGTGCCGCGGAAAAACCGGGCCGGATCCGGCCTCCGAAACGGCGTGCGGCGGAAAAACCGGGCCGGATCCGGCCTCCGAAACGGCGTGCCGCGGAAAAAACGGGCCGGAAACGGCGTGCCGCGGAAAAACCGGGCCGGATCCGGCCTCCGAAACGGCGTGCCGCGGAAAAACCGGGCCGGATCCGGCCTCCGAAACGGCGTGCCGCGGAAAAACCGGGCCGGATCCGGCCTCCGAAACGGCGTGCCGCGGAAAAACCGGGCCGGATCCGGCCTCCGAAACGGCGTGCCGCGGAAAAAACGGGCCGGATCCGGCCTCCGAAACGGCGTGCCGCGGAAAAACCGGGCCTGATCCGGCCTCCGAAACGGCGTGCCGCGGAAAAAACGGGCCGTATCCGGCCTCCGAAACGGCGTGCCGCAGAAAAACCGGGCCGGATCCGGCCTCCGAAACGGCGTGCCGCGGAAAAACCGGGCCGGATCCGGCCTCCGAAACGGCGTGCGGCGGAAAAACCGGGCCGGATCCGGCCTCCGAAACGGCGTGCGGCGGAAAAACCGGGCCGGATCCGGCCTCCGAAACGGCGTGCCGTGGAAAAACCGGGCCGGATCCGGCCTCCGAAACGGCGTGCGGCGGAAAAACCGGGCCGGATCCGGCCTCCGAAACGGCGTGCCGTGGAAAAACCGGGCCGGATCCGGCCTCCGAAACGGCGTGCCGCGGAAAAACCGGGCCGGATCCGGCCTCCGAAACGGCGTGCGGCGGAAAAACCGGGTCGGATCCGGCCTCCGAAACGGCGTGCCGCGGAAAAACCGGGCCGGATCCTGCCTCCGAAACGGCGTGCCGCGGAAAAAACGGGCCGGAAACGGCGTGCCGCGGAAGAACCGGGCCGATCCGGCCTCCGAAACGGCGTGCCGCGGAAAAACCGGGCCGGATCCGCCCTCCGAAACGGCGTGCCGCGGAAAAACCGGGCCGGATCCGGCCTCCGAAACGGCGTGCCGCGGAAAAACCGGGCCGGATCCGGCCTCCGAAACGGCGTGCCGCGGAAAAACCGGGCCGGATCCGCCCTCCGAAACGGCGTGCCGCGGAAAAACCGGGCCGGATCCGGCCTCCGAAACGGCGTGCCGCGGAAAAACCGGGCCTGATCCGGCCTCCGAAACGGCGTGCCGCGGAAAAAACGGGCCGTATCCGGCCTCCGAAACGGCGTGCCGCGGAAAACCGGGCCGGATCCGGCCTCCGAAACGGCGTGCCGCGGAAAAACCGGGCCGGATCCGGCCTCCGAAACGGCGGTGCCGCGGAAAAACCGGGCCGGATCCGGCCTCCGAAACGGCGTGCTGCGGAAAAAACGGGCCGGAAACGGCGTGCCGCGGAAAAACCGGGCCGGATCCGGCCTCCGAAACGGCGTGCCGCGGAAAAACCGGGCCGGATCCGGCCTCCGAAACGGCGTGCCGCGGAAAAACCGGGCCGGATCCGGCCTCCGAAACGGCGTGCCGCGGAAAAACCGGGCCGGATCCGGCCTCCGAAACGGCGTGCCGCGGAAAAACCGGGCCGGATCCGCCCTCCGAAACGGCGTGCCGTGGAAAAACCGGGCCGGATCCGGCCTCCGAAACGGCATGCCGCGGAAAAACCGGGCCGGATCCGGCCTCCGAAACGGCGTGCGGCGGAAAAACCGGGCCGGATCCGGCCTCCGAAACGGCGTGCCGTGGAAAAACCGGGCCGGATCCGGCCTCCGAAACGGCGTGCCGCGGAAAAACCGGGCCGGATCCGGCCTCCGAAACGGCGTGCGGCGGAAAAACCGGGTCGGATCCGGCCTCCGAAACGGCGTGCCGCGGAAAAACCGGGCCGGATCCTGCCTCCGAAACGGCGTGCCGCGGAAAAAACGGGCCGGAAACGGCGTGCCGCGGAAGAACCGGGCCGGATCCGGCCTCCGAAACGGCGTGCCGCGGAAAAACCGGGCCGGATCCGGCCTCCGAAACGGCGTGCGGCGGAAAAACCGGGCCGGATCCGGCCTCCGAAACGGCGTGCCGCGGAAAAAACGGGCCGGAAACGGCGTGCCGCGGAAAAACCGGGCCGGATCCGGCCTCCGAAACGGCGTGCCGCGGAAAAACCGGGCCGGATCCGGCCTCCGAAACGGCGTGCCGCGGAAAAACCGGGCCGGATCCGGCCTCCGAAACGGCGTGCCGCGGAAAAACCGGGCCGGATCCGGCCTCCGAAACGGCGTGCCGCGGAAAAAACGGGCCGGATCCGGCCTCCGAAACGGCGTGCCGCGGAAAAACCGGGCCTGATCCGGCCTCCGAAACGGCGTGCCGCTGAAAAAACGGGCCGTATCCGGCCTCCGAAACGGCGTGCCGCGGAAAAACCGGGCCGGATCCGGCCTCCGAAACGGCGTGCCGCGGAAAAACCGGGCCGGATCCGGCCTCCGAAACGGCGTGCCGCGGAAAAACCGGGCCGGATCCGGCCTCCGAAACGGCGTGCTGCGGAAAAAACGGGCCGGAAACGGCGTGCCGCGGAAAAACCGGGCCGGATCCGGCCTCCGAAACGGCGTGCCGCGGAAAAACCGGGCCGGATCCGGCCTCCGAAACGGCGTGCCGCGGAAAAACCGGGCCGGATCCGGCCTCCGAAACGGCGTGCCGCGGAAAAACCGGGCCGGATCCGGCCTCCGAAACGGCGTGCCGCGGAAAAACCGGGCCGGATCCGGCCTCCGAAACGGCGTGCCGTGGAAAAACCGGGCCGGATCCGGCCTCCGAAACGGCATGCCGCGGAAAAACCGGGCCGGATCCGGCCTCCGAAACGGCGTGCCGCGGAAAAACCGGGCCGGATCCGGCCTCCGAAACGGCGTGCCGCGGAAAAACCGGGCCGGATCCGGCCTCCGAAACGGCGTGCGGCGGAAAAACCGGGCCGGATCCGGCCTCCGAAACGGCGTGCCGCGGAAAAACCGGGCCGGATCCGGCCTCCGAAACGGCGTGCCGCGGAAAAAACGGGCCGGATCCGCCCTCCGAAACGGCGTGCCGCGGAAAAACCGGGCCGGATCCGCCCTCCGAAACGGCGTGCCGTGGAAAAACCGGGCCGGATCCGGCCTCCGAAACGGCGTGCCGCGGAAAAACCGGGCCGGATCCGCCCTCCGAAACGGCGTGCCGTGGAAAAACCGGGCCGGAAACGGCCTCCGAAACGGCGTGCCGCGGAAAAACCGGGCCGGATCCGGCCTCCGAAACGGCGTGCCGCGGAAAAACCGGGCCGGATCCGCCCTCCGAAACGGCGTGCCGTGGAAAAACCGGGCCGGATCCGGCCTCCGAAACGGCGTGCCGCGGAAAAACCGGGCCGGATCCGGCCTCCGAAACGGCGTGCCGCGGAAAAACCGGGCCGGATCCGGCCTCCGAAACGGCGTGCCGCGGAAAAACCGGGCCGGATCCGGCCTCCGAAACGGCGTGCCGCGGAAAAAACTGGCCGGAAACGGCGTGCCGCGGAAAAACCGGGCCGGATCCGGCCTCCGAAACGGCGTGCCGCGGAAAAACCGGGCCGGATCCGGCCTCCGAAACGGCGTGCCGCGGAAAAACCGGGCCGGATCCGGCCTCCGAAACGGCGTGCCGCGGAAATACCGGGCCGGATCCGGCCTCCGAAACGGCGTGCCGCGGAAAAACCGGGCCGGATCCGGCCTCCGAAACGGCGTGCCGCGGAAAAACCGGGCCGGATCCGGCCTCCGAAACGGCGTGCCGCGGAAAAACCGGGCCGGATCCGGCCTCCGAAACGGCGTGCCGCGGAAAAACCGGGCCGGATCCGGCCTCCGAAACGGCGTGCCGCGGAAAAAACGGGCCGGAAACGGCATGCCGCGGAAAAACCGGGCCGGATCCGGCCTCCGAAACAGCGTGCCGCGGAAAAAACGGGCCGGATCCGGCCTCCGAAACGGCGTGCCGCGGAAAAACCGGGCCGGATCCGGCCTCCGAAACGGCGTGCCGCGGAAAAACCGGGCCGGATCCGGCCTCCGAAACGGCGTGCCGCGGAAAAACCGGGCCGGATCCGGCCTCCGAAACGGCGTGCCGCGGAAAAAACGGGCCGGATCCGGCCTCCGAAACGGCGTGCCGCGGAAAAACCGGGCCGGATCCGGCCTCCGAAACGGCGTGCCGCGGAAAAACCGGGCCGGATCCGGCCTCCGAAACGGCGTGCCGCGGAAAAACCGGGCCGGATCCGGCCTCCGAAACGGCGTGCCGCGGAAAAACCGGGCCGGATCCGGCCTCCGAAACGGCGTGCCGCGGAAAAAACGGGCCGGATCCGGCCTCCGAAACGGCGTGCCGCGGAAAAACCGGGCCGGATCCGGCCTCCGAAACGGCGTGCCGCGGAAAAACCGGGCCGGTTCCGGCCTCCGAAACGGCGTGCCGCGGAAAAACCGGGCCGGATCCGGCCTCCGAAACGGCGTGCCGCGGAAAAACCGGGCCGGATCCGGCCTCCGAAACGGCGTGCCGCGGAAAAACCGGGCCGGATCCGGCCTCCGAAACGGCGTGCCGCGGAAAAAACGGGCCGGATCCGGCCTCCGAAACGGCGTGCCGCGGAAAAAACCGGGCCGGATCCGGCCTCCGAAACGGCATGCCGCGGAAAAACCGGGCCGGATCCGGCCTCCGAAACGGCGTGCCGCGGAAAAACCGGGCCTGATCCGGCCTCCGAAAAGGCGTGCCGCGGAAAAAAAGGGCCGGATCCGGCCTCCGAAACGGCGTGCCGCGGCAAAACCGGGCCGGATCCGGCCTCCGAAACGGCGTGCCGCGGAAAAACTGGGCCGGATCCGTCCTCCGAAACGGCGTGCCGCGGAAAAAACCGGGCCTGATCCGGCCTCCGAAACGGCGTGCCGCGGAAAAAACGGGCCGTATCCGGCCTCCGAAACGGCGTGCCGCGGAAAAACCGGGCCGGATCCGGCCTCCGAAACGGCGTGCCGCGGAAAAAACGGGCCGGAAACGGCGTGCCGCGGAAAAACCGGGCCGGATCCGGCCTCCGAAACGGCGTGCCGCGGAAAAACCGGGCCGGATCCGGCCTCCGAAACGGCGTGCCGCGGAAAAACCGGGCCGGATCCGGCCTCCGAAACGGCGTGCTGCGGAAAAACCGGGCCGGATCCGCCCTCCGAAACGGCGTGCCGTGGAAAAACCGGGCCGGATCCGGCCTCCGAAACGGCGTGCCGCGGAAAAACCGGGCCGGATCCGGCCTCCGAAACGGCGTGCCGCGGAAAAACCGGGCCGGATCCGGCCTCCGAAACGGCGTGCCGCGGAAAAACCGGGCCGGATCCGGCCTCCGAAACGGCGTGCCGCGGAAAAACCGGGCCGGATCCGGCCTCCGAAACGGCGTGCCGCGGAAAAAACGGGCCGGATCCGGCCTCCGAAACGGCGTGCCGCGGAAAAACCGGGCCGGATCCGGCCTCCGAAACGGCGTGCCGCGGAAAAAACGGGCCGGATCCGCCCTCCGAAACGGCGTGCCGCGGAAAAAACGGGCCGGATCCGCCCTCCGAAACGGCGTGCCGTGGAAAAACCGGGCCGGATCCGGCCTCCGAAACGGCGTGCCGCGGAAAAACCGGGCCGGATCCGCCCTCCGAAACGGCGTGCCGTGGAAAAACCGGGCCGGATCCGGCCTCCGAAACGGCGTGCCGCGGAAAAACCGGGCCGGATCCGGCCTCCGAAACGGCGTGCCGCGGAAAAAACGGGCCGGATCCGGCCTCCGAAACGGCGTGCCGTGGAAAAACCGGGCCGGATCCGGCCTCCGAAACGGCGTGCCGCGGAAAAACCGGGCCGGATCCGGCCTCCGAAACGGCGTGCGGCGGAAAAACCGGGCCGGATCCGGCCTCCGAAACGGCGTGCCGCGGAAAAACCGGGCCGGATCCGGCCTCCGAAACGGCGTGCCGCGGAAAAAACGGGCCGGAAACGGCGTGCCGCGGAAAAACCGGGCCGGATCCGGCCTCCGAAACGGCGTGCCGCGGAAATACCGGGCCGGATCCGGCCTCCGAAACGGCGTGCCGCGGAAAAACCGGGCCGGATCCGGCCTCCGAAACGGCGTGCCGCGGAAAAACCGGGCCGGATCCGGCCTCCGAAACGGCGTGCCGCGGAAAAACCGGGCCGGATCCGGCCTCCGAAACGGCGTGCCGCGGAAAAACCGGGCCGGAAACGGCATGCCGCGGAAAAACCGGGCCGGATCCGGCCTCCGAAACGGCGTGCCGCGGAAAAAACGGGCCGGATCCGGCCTCCGAAACGGCGTGCCGCGGAAAAACCGGGCCGGATCCGGCCTCCGAAACGGCGTGCCGCGGAAAAAACGGGCCGGAAACGGCATGCCGCGGAAAAAACCGGGCCGGATCCGGCCTCCGAAACAGCGTGCCGCGGAAAAAACGGGCCGGATCCGGCCTCCGAAACGGCGTGCCGCGGAAAAACCGGGCCGGATCCGGCCTCCGAAACGGCGTGCCGCGGAAAAACCGGGCCGGATCCGGCCTCCGAAACGGCGTGCCGCGGAAAAACCGGGCCGGATCCGGCCTCCGAAACGGCGTGCCGCGGAAAAAACGGGCCGGATCCGGCCTCCGAAACGGCGTGCCGCGGAAAAACCGGGCCGGATCCGGCCTCCGAAACGGCGTGCCGCGGAAAAAACCGGGCCGGATCCGGCCTCCGAAACGGCGTGCCGCGGAAAAACCGGGCCGGATCCGGCCTCCGAAACGGCGTGCCGTGGAAAAACCGGGCCGGATCCGGCCTCCGAAACGGCATGCCGCGGAAAAACCGGGCCGGATCCGGCCTCCGAAACGGCGTGCCGCGGAAAAACCGGGCCGGATCCGGCCTCCGAAACGGCGTGCCGCGGAAAAACCGGGCCGGATCCGGCCTCCGAAACGGCGTGCGGCGGAAAAACCGGGCCGGATCCGGCCTCCGAAACGGCGTGCCGCGGAAAAACCGGGCCGGATCCGGCCTCCGAAACGGCGTGCCGCGGAAAAAACGGGCCGGATCCGCCCTCCGAAACGGCGTGCCGCGGAAAAACCGGGCCGGATCCGCCCTCCGAAACGGCGTGCCGTGGAAAAACCGGGCCGGATCCGGCCTCCGAAACGGCGTGCCGCGGAAAAACCGGGCCGGATCCGCCCTCCGAAACGGCGTGCCGTGGAAAAACCGGGCCGGATCCGGCCTCCGAAACGGCGTGCCGCGGAAAAACCGGGCCGGATCCGGCCTCCGAAACGGCGTGCCGCGGAAAAACCGGGCCGGATCCGCCCTCCGAAACGGCGTGCCGTGGAAAAACCGGGCCGGATCCGGCCTCCGAAACGGCGTGCCGCGGAAAAACCAGGCCGGATCTGGCCTCCGAAACGGCGTGCCGCGGAAAAAACGGGCCGGATCCGGCCTCCGAAACGGCGTGCCGCGGAAATACCGGGCCGGATCCGGCCTCCGAAACGGCGTGCCGCGGAAAAACCGGGCCGGATCCGGCCTCCGAAACGGCGTGCCGCGGAAAAACCGGGCCGGATCCGGCCTCCGAAACGGCGTGCCGCGGAAAAACCGGGCCGGATCCGGCCTCCGAAACGGCGTGCCGCGGAAAAACCGGGCCGGATCCGGCCTCCGAAACGGCGTGCCGCGGAAAAAAACGGGCCGGAAACGGCATGCCGCGGAAAAACCGGGCCGGATCCGGCCTCCGAAACAGCGTGCCGCGGAAAAACCGGGCCGGATCCGGCCTCCGAAACGGCGTGCCGCGGAAAAAACGGGCCGGATCCGGCCTCCGAAACGGCGTGCCGCGGAAAAACCGGGCCGGATCCGGCCTCCGAAACGGCATGCCGCGGAAAAACCGGGCCGGATCCGGCCTCCGAAACGGCGTGCCGCGGAAAAACCGGGCCTGATCCGGCCTCCGAAAAGGCGTGCCGCGGAAAAAAAGGGCCGGATCCGGCCTCCGAAACGGCGTGCCGCGGAAAAACCGGGCCGGATCCGGCCTCCGAAACGGCGTGCCGCGGAAAAACCGGGCCGGATCCGGCCTCCGAAACGGCGTGCCGCGGAAAAAAACGGGCCGGATCCGGCCTCCGAAACGGCGTGCCGCGGAAAAACCGGGCCGGATCCGGCCTCCGAAACGGCATGCCGCGGAAAAACCGGGCCGGATCCGGCCTCCGAAACGGCGTGCCGCGGAAAAACCGGGCCTGATCCGGCCTCCGAAAAGGCGTGCCGCGGAAAAAAAGGGCCGGATCCGGCCTCCGAAACGGCGTGCCGCGGCAAAAACCGGGCCGGATCCGGCCTCCGAAACGGCGTGCCGCGGAAAAACTGGGCCGGATCCGTCCTCCGAAACGGCGTGCCGCGGAAAAACCGGGCCTGATCCGGCCTCCGAAACGGCGTGCCGCGGAAAAAACGGGCCGTATCCGGCCTCCGAAACGGCGTGCCGCAGAAAAACCGGGCCGGATCCGGCCTCCGAAACGGCGTGCCGCGGAAAAACCGGGCCGGATCCGGCCTCCGAAACGGCGTGCCGCGGAAAAAACCGGGCCGGATCCGGCCTCCGAAACGGCGTGCCGCGGAAAAAACGGGCCGGAAACGGCGTGCCGCGGAAAAACCGGGCCGGATCCGGCCTCCGAAACGGCGTGCCGCGGAAAAACCGGGCCGGATCCGGCCTCCGAAACGGCGTGCCGCGGAAAAACCGGGCCGGATCCGGCCTCCGAAACGGCGTGCTGCGGAAAAACCGGGCCGGATCCGGCCTCCGAAACGGCGTGCCGTGGAAAAACCGGGCCGGATCCGGCCTCCGAAACGGCGTGCCGCGGAAAAACCGGGCCGGATCCGGCCTCCGAAACGGCGTGCCGCGGAAAAACCGGGCCGGATCCGGCCTCCGAAACGGCGTGCCGCGGAAAAACCGGGCCGGATCCGGCCTCCGAAACGGCGTGCCGCGGAAAAACCGGGCCGGATCCGGCCTCCGAAACGGCGTGCCGCGGAAAAAACGGGCCGGATCCGGCCTCCGAAACGGCGTGCCGCGGAAAAACCGGGCCGGATCCGGCCTCCGAAACGGCGTGCCGCGGAAAAAACGGGCCGGATCCGCCCTCCGAAACGGCGTGCCGCGGAAAAAACGGGCCGGATCCGCCCTCCGAAACGGCGTGCCGTGGAAAAACCGGGCCGGATCCGGCCTCCGAAACGGCGTGCCGCGGAAAAACCGGGCCGGATCCGCCCTCCGAAACGGCGTGCCGCGGAAAAACCGGGCCGGATCCGGCCTCCGAAACGGCGTGCCGCGGAAAAACCGGGCCGGATCCGGCCTCCGAAACGGCGTGCCGCGGAAAAAAACGGGCCGGATCCGGCCTCCGAAACGGCGTGCCGCGGAAAAACCGGGCCGGATCCGGCCTCCGAAACGGCGTGCCGCGGAAAAAACGGGCCGGATCCGCCCTCCGAAACGGCGTGCCGCGGAAAAAACGGGCCGGATCCGCCCTCCGAAACGGCGTGCCGTGGAAAAACCGGGCCGGATCCGGCCTCCGAAACGGCGTGCCGCGGAAAAACCGGGCCGGATCCGCCCTCCGAAACGGCATGCCGCGGAAAAACCGGGCCGGATCCGGCCTCCGAAACGGCGTGCCGCGGAAAAACCGGGCCTGATCCGGCCTCCGAAAAGGCGTGCCGCGGAAAAAAAGGGCCGGATCCGGCCTCCGAAACGGCGTGCCGCGGAAAAACCGGGCCGGATCCGGCCTCCGAAACGGCGTGCCGCGGAAAAACCGGGCCGGATCCGGCCTCCGAAACGGCGTGCCGCGGAAAAAACGGGCCGGATCCGGCCTCCGAAACGGCGTGCCGCGGAAAAAACCGGGCCGGATCCGGCCTCCGAAACGGCATGCCGCGGAAAAACCGGGCCGGATCCGGCCTCCGAAACGGCGTGCCGCGGAAAAACCGGGCCTGATCCGGCCTCCGAAAAGGCGTGCCGCGGAAAAAAAGGGCCGGATCCGGCCTCCGAAACGGCGTGCCGCGGCAAAACCGGGCCGGATCCGGCCTCCGAAACGGCGTGCCGCGGAAAAACTGGGCCGGATCCGTCCTCCGAAACGGCGTGCCGCGGAAAAACCGGGCCTGATCCGGCCTCCGAAACGGCGTGCCGCGGAAAAAACGGGCCGTATCCGGCCTCCGAAACGGCGTGCCGCAGAAAAACCGGGCCGGATCCGGCCTCCGAAACGGCGTGCCGCGGAAAAACCGGGCCGGATCCGGCCTCCGAAACGGCGTGCCGCGGAAAAACCGGGCCGGATCCGGCCTCCGAAACGGCGTGCCGCGGAAAAAACGGGCCGGAAACGGCGTGCCGCGGAAAAACCGGGCCGGATCCGGCCTCCGAAACGGCGTGCCGCGGAAAAACCGGGCCGGATCCGGCCTCCGAAACGGCGTGCCGCGGAAAAAACCGGGCCGGATCCGGCCTCCGAAACGGCGTGCCGCGGAAAAACCGGGCCGGATCCGGCCTCCGAAACGGCGTGCCGTGGAAAAACCGGGCCGGATCCGGCCTCCGAAACGGCGTGCCGCGGAAAAACCGGGCCGGATCCGGCCTCCGAAACGGCGTGCCGCGGAAAAACCGGGCCGGATCCGGCCTCCGAAACGGCGTGCCGCGGAAAAACCGGGCCGGATCCGGCCTCCGAAACGGCGTGCCGCGGAAAAACCGGGCCGGATCCGGCCTCCGAAACGGCGTGCCGCGGAAAAAAACGGGCCGGATCCGGCCTCCGAAACGGCGTGCCGCGGAAAAAACCGGGCCGGATCCGGCCTCCGAAACGGCGTGCCGCGGAAAAAACGGGCCGGATCCGCCCTCCGAAACGGCGTGCCGCGGAAAAAACGGGCCGGATCCGCCCTCCGAAACGGCGTGCCGTGGAAAAACCGGGCCGGATCCGGCCTCCGAAACGGCGTGCCGCGGAAAAACCGGGCCGGATCCGCCCTCCGAAACGGCGTGCCGCGGAAAAACCGGGCCGGATCCGGCCTCCGAAACGGCGTGCCGCGGAAAAACCGGGCCGGATCCGGCCTCCGAAACGGCGTGCCGCGGAAAAAACGGGCCGGATCCGGCCTCCGAAACGGCGTGCCGCGGAAAAACCGGGCCGGATCCGGCCTCCGAAACGGCGTGCCGCGGAAAAAACGGGCCGGATCCGCCCTCCGAAACGGCGTGCCGCGGAAAAAACGGGCCGGATCCGCCCTCCGAAACGGCGTGCCGTGGAAAAACCGGGCCGGATCCGGCCTCCGAAACGGCGTGCCGCGGAAAAACCGGGCCGGATCCGCCCTCCGAAACGGCGTGCCGTGGAAAAACCGGGCCGGATCCGGCCTCCGAAACGGCGTGCCGCGGAAAAACCGGGCCGGATCCGGCCTCCGAAACGGCGTGCCGCGGAAAAAACGGGCCGGATCCGGCCTCCGAAACGGCGTGCCGTGGAAAAACCGGGCCGGATCCGGCCTCCGAAACGGCGTGCCGCGGAAAAACCGGGCCGGATCCGGCCTCCGAAACGGCGTGCGGCGGAAAAACCGGGCCGGATCCGGCCTCCGAAACGGCGTGCCGCGGAAAAACCGGGCCGGATCCGGCCTCCGAAACGGCGGTGCCGCGGAAAAAACGGGCCGGAAACGGCGTGCCGCGGAAAAACCGGGCCGGATCCGGCCTCCGAAACGGCGTGCCGCGGAAATACCGGGCCGGATCCGGCCTCCGAAACGGCGTGCCGCGGAAAAACCGGGCCGGATCCGGCCTCCGAAACGGCGTGCCGCGGAAAAAACCGGGCCGGATCCGGCCTCCGAAACGGCGTGCCGCGGAAAAACCGGGCCGGATCCGGCCTCCGAAACGGCGTGCGCGGAAAAACCGGGCCGGATCCGGCCTCCGAAACGGCGTGCCGCGGAAAAACCGGGCCGGATCCGGCCTCCGAAACGGCGTGCCGCGGAAAAACCGGGCCGGATCCGGCCTCCGAAACGGCGTGCCGCGGAAAAAACGGGCCGGATCCGGCCTCCGAAACGGCGTGCCGCGGAAAAACCGGGCCGGATCCGGCCTCCGAAACGGCGTGCCGCGGGAAAAACCGGGCCGGATCCGGCCTCCGAAACGGCGTGCCGCGGAAAAACCGGGCCGGATCCGGCCTCCGAAACGGCGTGCCGTGGAAAAACCGGGCCGGATCCGGCCTCCGAAACGGCATGCCGCGGAAAAACCGGGCCGGATCCGGCCTCCGAAACGGCGTGCCGCGGAAAAACCGGGCCGGATCCGGCCTCCGAAACGGCGTGCCGCGGAAAAAACCGGGCCGGATCCGGCCTCCGAAACGGCGTGCGGCGGAAAAACCGGGCCGGATCCGGCCTCCGAAACGGCGTGCCGCGGAAAAACCGGGCCGGATCCGGCCTCCGAAACGGCGTGCCGCGGAAAAAACGGGCCGGATCCGCCCTCCGAAACGGCGTGCCGCGGAAAAACCGGGCCGGATCCGCCCTCCGAAACGGCGTGCCGTGGAAAAACCGGGCCGGATCCGGCCTCCGAAACGGCGTGCCGCGGAAAAACCGGGCCGGATCCGCCCTCCGAAACGGCGTGCCGATGGAAAAACCGGGCCGGATCCGGCCTCCGAAACGGCGTGCCGCGGGAAAAACCGGGCCGGATCCGGCCTCCGAAACGGCGTGCCGCGGAAAAACCGGGCCGGATCCGCCCTCCGAAACGGCGTGCCGTGGAAAAACCGGGCCGGATCCGCCTCCGAACGGCGTGCCGCGGAAAAAACCGGGCCGGATCCGGCCTCCGAAACGGCGTGCCGCGGAAAAACCGGGCCGGATCCGGCCTCCGAAACGGCGTGCCGCGGAAAAACCGGGCCGGATCCGGCCTCCGAAACGGCGTGCCGCGGAAAAAACTGGCCGGAAACGGCGTGCCGCGGAAAAACCGGGCCGGATCCGGCCTCCGAAACGGCGTGCCGCGGAAAAACCGGGCCGGATCCGGCCTCCGAAACGGCGTGCCGCGGAAAAACCGGGCCGGATCCGGCCTCCGAAACGGCGTGCCGCGGAAATACCGGGCCGGATCCGGCCTCCGAAACGGCGTGCCGCGGAAAAACCGGGCCGGATCCGGCCTCCGAAACGGCGTGCCGCGGAAAAAACCGGGCCGGATCCGGCCTCCGAAACGGCGTGCCGCGGAAAAAACCGGGCCGGATCCGGCCTCCGAAACGGCGTGCCGCGGAAAAAACCGGGCCGGATCCGGCCTCCGAAACGGCGTGCCGCGGAAAAAACGGGCCGAAACGGCATGCACGCGGAAAAACCGGGCCGGATCCGGCCTCCGAAACAGCGTGCCGCGAAAAACCGGGCCGGATCCGGCCTCCGAAACGGCGTGCCGCGGAAAAACGGGCCGGATCCGGCCTCCGAAACGGCGTGCCGCGGAAAAACCGGGCCGGATCCGGCCTCCGAAACGGCATGCCGCGGAAAAACCGGGCCGGATCCGGCCTCCGAAACGGCGTGCCGCGGAAAAACCGGGCCTGATCCGGCCTCCGAAAAGGCGTGCCGCGGAAAAAAAGGGCCGGATCCGGCCTCCGAAACGGCGTGCCGCGGAAGAAAACCGGGCCGGATCCGGCCTCCGAAACGGCGTGCCGCGGAAAAACCGGGCCGGATCCGGCCTCCGAAACGGCGTGCCGCGGAAAAAACGGGCGGTCCGGCCCCGAAACGGCGTGCCGCGGAAAAACCGGGCCGGATCCGGCCTCCGAAACGGCATGCCGCGGAAAAACCGGGCCGGATCCGGCCTCCGAAACGGCGTGCCGCGGAAAAACCGGGCCTGATCCGGCCTCCGAAAAGGCGTGCCGCGGAAAAAAAAGGGCCGGATCCGGCCTCCGAAACGGCGTGCCGCGGCAAAACCGGGCCGGATCCGGCCTCCGAAACGGCGTGCCGCGGAAAAACTGGGCCGGATCCGTCCTCCGAAACGGCGTGCCGCGGAAAAACCGGGCCTGATCCGGCCTCCGAAACGGCGTGCCGCGGAAAAAAACGGGCCGTATCCGGCCTCCGAAACGGCGTGCCGCAGAAAAACCGGGCCGGATCCGGCCTCCGAAACGGCGTGCCGCGGAAAAAACCGGGCCGGATCCGGCCTCCGAAACGGCGTGCCGCGGAAAAACCGGGCCGGATCCGGCCTCCGAAACGGCGTGCCGCGGAAAAAACGGGCCGGAAACGGCGTGCCGCGGAAAAACCGGGCCGGATCCGGCCTCCGAAACGGCGTGCCGCGGAAAAACCGGGCCGGATCCGGCCTCCGAAACGGCGTGCCGCGGAAAAACCGGGCCGGATCCGGCCTCCGAAACGGCGTGCTGCGGAAAAACCGGGCCGGATCCGCCCTCCGAAACGGCGTGCCGTGGAAAAACCGGGCCGGATCCGGCCTCCGAAACGGCGTGCCGCGGAAAAACCGGGCCGGATCCGGCCTCCGAAACGGCGTGCCGCGGAAAAACCGGGCCGGATCCGGCCTCCGAAACGGCGTGCCGCGGAAAAACCGGGCCGGATCCGGCCTCCGAAACGGCGTGCCGCGGAAAAAACGGGCCGGATCCGGCCTCCGAAACGGCGTGCCGCGGAAAAACCGGGCCGGATCCGGCCTCCGAAACGGCGTGCCGCGGAAAAAACGGGCCGGATCCGCCCTCCGAAACGGCGTGCCGCGGAAAAAACGGGCCGGATCCGCCCTCCGAAACGGCGTGCCGTGGAAAAACCGGGCCGGATCCGGCCTCCGAAACGGCGTGCCGCGGAAAAACCGGGCCGGATCCGCCCTCCGAAACGGCGTGCCGCGGAAAAACCGGGCCGGATCCGGCCTCCGAAACGGCGTGCCGCGGAAAAACCGGGCCGGATCCGGCCTCCGAAACGGCGTGCCGCGGAAAAAACGGGCCGGATCCGGCCTCCGAAACGGCGTGCCGCGGAAAAACCGGGCCGGATCCGGCCTCCGAAACGGCGTGCCGCGGAAAAAACGGGCCGGATCCGCCCTCCGAAACGGCGTGCCGCGGAAAAAACGGGCCGGATCCGCCCTCCGAAACGGCGTGCCGTGGAAAAACCGGGCCGGATCCGGCCTCCGAAACGGCGTGCCGCGGAAAAACCGGGCCGGATCCGCCCTCCGAAACGGCGTGCCGTGGAAAAACCGGGCCGGATCCGGCCTCCGAAAAGGCGGCCGCGGAAAAAAAAGGGCCGGATCCGGCCTCCGAAACGGCGTGCCGCGGAAAAAACGGGCCGGATCCGGCCTCCGAAACGGCGTGCCGTGGAAAAACCGGGCCGGATCCGGCCTCCGAAACGGCGTGCCGCGGAAAAACCGGGCCGGATCGGCCTCCGAAACGGCGTGCGGCGGAAAAACCGGGCCGGATCCGCCTCCGAAACGGCGTGCCGCGGAAAAACCGGGCCGGATCCGGCCTCCGAAACGGCGTGCCGCGGAAAAACGGGCCGGAAACGGCGTGCCGCGGAAAAACCGGGCCGGATCCGGCCTC